>NC_045740.1:1832816-1833003 GCF_008692095.1 Etheostoma spectabile
TTACCATAGTTATGCGGACGATACACAAATTTACATAACCTTATAGCCAGGGGATGTTAGTCCAATGCAAAAACTGACTAAGGGCATTGAACAAATAAACGGCTGGATGTGCTAGAACTTTTTGCAATTAAATGAAGGAAAAACTGAGGTGGTTGTTCTTGGAGCAAAAGAGGAACAATTAAAAGTC
>NC_045740.1:1833013-1833269 GCF_008692095.1 Etheostoma spectabile
TTCAAACAACAATGTTAAAAACAACAGAAAGAGCCAGAAATCTTGGTGTAGTCATGGACTCTGACCTGAATTTTAACAGCCCCATTAAGACTATTACAAAGTCAGCCTATTATCACCTAAGAATATATTAAGGGTTAAAGGACTTATGTGTCAACAGCATTTGGAAAAACTTGTCCATGCTTTCATCTTCAGTAGACTTAACTACTGTAACAGTGTCTTTACAGATCTCCCTAAAAAATCAATCAGACAGCTGCAG
>NC_045740.1:1833279-1833357 GCF_008692095.1 Etheostoma spectabile
AGAATGCTGCTGCTCGAGTCCTCACTAACACCAAGAAATCACTCCAGTTCTGAAGTCTTTACACTGGCTTCCTGTGCC
>NC_045740.1:1833367-1843812 GCF_008692095.1 Etheostoma spectabile
GATTTCAAAGTACTTTTGCTAGTTTATAAATCACTAAACATTTTGGGGCCAATATACATTTCTGATCTGCTACTACACTATGAACCACCGAGACCTCTCAGGTTGTCTGGGACAGGTCTGCTTTCTGTCCCCAGAGTCAGAACCAAACAGGGGAAGCAGCGTTCAGTTTCTATGCTCCTCATATCTAGAACAAACTTCCAGAAAACTGCAGATAGGCTGCTACTCTCAGTTATTTTAAATCAAGGCTGAATACCTTTCTTTTGATGTTGCCTTTCTTTAAATGGTTGTTTGTTTCTTTAATGTTTAATTTTTTATAATTTCTTAACTTTTATTCTTGTGTTTAATTTGATTTTATTTTTTAACTGTTTTTTGTGTAAAGCACTTTGAATTGCCCTGTTGCTGAAATGCGCTTTACAAATAAAGCTGCCTCCTGGTCTAATGGTTCTTCAGTTGCTCCCCAGGGAGGAGCATACCTATTATTCATGTAACTCTTACATGACTTTTCACGTGACCACACTCATAACAGTTGTTTCACAACCTATTTCTCTCATTCTGTTTTTTGGTATTTTGTACTTTTCAACTCTCCCAAACTGATGTAACCTGTTAATACCAGCTCATAATGTGTTAACAGGGAGGCTAATGATCTAATCAAGCTTACACACAAATATCAAAGAGAACCATTGATTATCTTATCTAGCTTACACACATTTTGCTAAGAGCACAATTGATTATCTACTCAAGCATACTTACACACATTTGAAATGAGCACAGTTGTACAATATTGCACAGTTGCACTTTTCCTTACACACACACATACATTTCCCAAAAACATGTAACCTCTTAGTAATGTATTAGGGTTAGGGTTAGGGTTAGGGTTAGGGTTAATACACTTTAGGATGTTAACTTGAATTATTTCATCACACTCCCATAAGTATTTCATTGTTTTGAGATCTTTAATCCCATAATATTTCAGTCACATCATTGTCATGCTCGTAAAACCATTTGAGTGAGCCATTTGAGTGAGCCTCAAGAGAGCCCTTGTGCCCCATATGGAAGCATTTGCAAATTTGCAAATTTGTATTTGCAAATTGAAGGACAGGTACAAAAGCACTCTCACATAATTCACACCTGGTGAAAATCTTTTTGTCGCTATAAAAAGTCAAAGTCAGTCTTGAGAGGGACACATCTATGGGACACACGTCTGCATCAAATATACAAATTCAACCTACACTGTCTGGCTGTTAAGACGTTTTCACTCAAACCACAAATGCCATTATATCGGATGGTGGTTGTAACGGAAATGTCAGGGGGTCAACGAAATCTGAAAGATTAGTCCACTGGGGTCATGAATGTCAGTAAAAAATATCAGGACAATTGGCCCAATATTTCAGTGTGCACCAAAGTGGTGCACAGACAGGTAGCCCAACTCACAGAGTGACATTTACATCCCTAAAGCCATGGTAAAAATATATTTCTTAATGGAACTTTAAATGCAGGGTATTATGTGGGACACTACATTATATTGTGGCATTTATTGTAACAATGATCTCTGCTCAATTTTACCAAGTAAATCTTTCTAATGTTTAATGTTAAAGCATCACAGTGAATATGTTTTATTCAAAAATACTGCATCAATGTTGTGTTGTGTAATATGTATTACAAAATACGCATATTATACATTGTAAGTTATAAAGCAATGGACTGTGCAAGAAACTAAAATGAAATGAAATGTGAAGAGAAATCTGTTAATGATACTAATGGCCCAGGGATCTTACATAAGATGGGATCAGTATTCCATGTCCGTGTGAGAGCACAGCAGCCAGTCATTACGCTGGACAAGTGCGTCTGTCCGCTGAGGAAATGGTCTCGAACATGTCGTTCTATGACTCATTGAGAATGTAGAAGCCATTAGGTTTCAGCTGGGCTATTTTTGTTTGAACAAATGATCTGAGCCTCTGCTTGTTTTTTTCTTAGAGAAAACTCTTCCATGTTTTCATTTTCTGTGGATAAAGGAGTGATTTTATCTCAAAGTAACAAAATCACAATCCTGTTCAAAGATACACATTACACAGAGATAATTTCTCCTGCATTAAGAATGCGACCTTAGGTGTCATGTTGGAAAGGCTGCGCAAAAAAACAAAAGCTATCTATATCTTTTTATCATAATAGAGTAAAAACGATTTTTGCTTTTCAACACCCAAAGCACAATTATTGTAAAACGACCTGCAGTGAATTGTGTTAGAATAATCTATTGGGTCTTTGAAAGTTTGTGTGGGAAGTGGACAAAATCAACATATAATATCTAATATCTGTGAGGAGGATCGAGGTTTGGGTTTTGTGCTTTTTAAAGAAACATTTACAATTTTCCCTGAATGGAAGTTTTGTCACAGTTTTTGTTGAAATTGTGGAGCAAAAGTTTTCTGTAGTTTAGTTTTGGTGTGTTTCATAATTCTGTGTGTGTATTTATCTCTGCTGGTGATTGATGGTGGGTGTAAGCGCTGGAGTGATTCCAATTCAGACTCAGGTTAAGCCAACATAGACACTTTGGTTAGGGAAATATCTTAGTTTCAATTGATAGAGTAAAATGTTGTGTACAGACAGTACAAACTAAAGTACAGCGTGTGGATTGGTGGCTGGAGAGATGCCAGTTCACCTCCTGGGCGCTGCCAGGTGCTCTTGAGCAAGGCACCATATCCCCCCCCCCATTCACTCAGGGCTCTCCAACACCGGCAGCCCACTCACTCTGATATCTCTCCATTTGTGCATGATTGGGTCCTGAGGAACAGAGTGTAAATTGTTGATCAATGAACAGTATAAATGTCGTTAGTCTATTATTATTATTATATTATATGATATATTGTTATTTTATATTATTTATATTATTGTTATATATTATCATCACAAGATGGTAGGTAACACAAATAAAATAAAATGTATTTAAAGACTAAGCTGATATGCTTTTTATGCCTACGTTAATCAACATTTCCTCATTTTGTTGATAAAAATCATAATCATGGTGCAAAACATATTTGCACCACCTTCCTTTGTAAAGTTCTCCAAAGAACCCCAAAGAAACATGGGGTATATAACCATTTTTATCAAAATCATCTTTGGGTGCTAGATAAGACCCTGATACTCCACAATACTGCACTAAGTGCAACCTGCACAATTGGTTTATTTACATTTTAACATACTATTTAAGCAGTTGCACATTTTGTTTTCCCATCCTGTATATTTTCTAATTTTTGTTTTTATATTTGTGTTCCTATTATTAATTTTATTATTATTATTATTGTTATTATTATTTAATGTATATTTTATGTATGTATGTATATGTATTGTATCCTAGTATTTCATTTATATTTGTATTCTGTGCTGTGTGACTGATATATGTTTGTATGTCTGTAACATCATGATTTCCCGTTTTTTGGGATCAAAATATCTATCTATCTATCTATCTATCTATCTATCTATCTATCTATCTATCTATCTATCTATCTATCTATCTCTCTCTCTATCTATCCATCTATCTATCTATCTATCTATCTATCTATCTATCTATCTATCTATCTATCTAACTATCTATCTATCTCTCTATCCATCTAAAGCAACCAATATTCAACCAAACTCAATATATTTTTAGTTTATAAATCTTTTTGTAGGCAAAAAGCTACAAAGCTCTTTTTCAAACTCAAACACAGAGGCAAAGGAAAATGGCTTCAAACAAAAGCAGCTGCACTGAAGTTTTCTTATGTTATCCATGTAGGTCCAGGTTGCATAACAACAGTGTACTAGACACAGATTTTCACAAATGTAAACCTGGATGATTACTGAAGCCCTGATTTATCATCAGCCCTCAATGCCAAAGGAGAACATTCAAACCTACATATACACTTACATAACAAATGTATCATAGGTGGAACATCTGCATAGGTCCTTGTGATTGTCATAGCTTCCTCCATAAAGTAAACAAATAATTAATGTTTTGTTTGACGTAACCTTTGTAGGGCTGCAATCACCCAGAAGACATATCACATTTGTGCTTTTATAAATACTATGAAGAAAAACAAAGTCTCTGAATCACAAGGTGCTCCTTCTTGATTTCAGTCTTTGTCAAAAGCACAGTATATGTCATATTGGTAACAGGATGAACTGACTGGGTATTTTAATGCACGAGGTGGTTATGATATAAGCCAGACAGAACAAGGGAAGCATGCATACTATGCAGCTTGTTAAGAGCAGACGCTCTTCTCATGCATGTGATTGCATATGGCAGAGACAATGTATATAAGTCCTCTGGTGTATTGTTCAACTTTAAGAAACTTTTTGTTTTGTAACAGAGCAAAGAATAACCCCAACTGACATATTCCACCGACAACATTTTTTTAAGTGAAAAGGTTGCAAATTCCACTCTGAATGCCAGAATTGGACTTTAATCAAGCTACATGTTTAAATTAACATGTGTAAAGAAGATGTTTAGATATTCACAAATGCTTTTTGATAGCAAATTTAAGTTGTGCAAGAAAGACATTCGGTTTCATAAAAAAAGAATAAACTCCTTTACAAGATTCTTTATCCCCAACGATAAAAAAAACTCCTCCCAGAGAGCCTGAGGAGCCCTTACAGAATGAAGGAAAAGGAAACCTCACGGAAATGATTCAGACTGACTGCTGCGGCTATGGGAGACACAACATGCATTCCCATGATTCCCGGACCCAGACACACTGTCCACAGTTGAGGATGGTCAATAGAGTCTTCATTAAACTGATGAGACAATCCAAGCCTGGAGCAGTAATAACAGCACGTCTCCGGTGAACGTCTAAAAAAACAGGAGATGAGGGTAAACGCGGTTCAGTCCAGCGTGAAGGAAGACATCCGTTCCGTTGTCCTTGAACCCCCAGGACAAGACAAGACTGTAACAGAGTGGATGGTTGGAGACAGAAATGAGACACATAACATGGCTCTCATAGGACAAGGCTGGTTAGCTGGTCAACAGAAGCCAAAGGCATCAGAAACGTCCCTGGCGATCCGGATCAGCTTAGACTGACACAGGGATAATTAAGGAAACTTCATCATACCACTGAGCCAGTTCAAGCGGTCAGCAGGACGTTTTAGGAAGGAGGCTCCAGTTTGCACCACTCATTACAAGGGACATCGGAAATGAAAGAGGGGAGATCTGGAGAGTGACTGCTATGTGAACACAATAAAGCAAACTATCCTCACTATCAGCATATGGATCAGATGAACTTAATGGCTGCCAGATACCAACAGCCACTTGGCAATTATGTGCTTTCGCAATGGAAACTGTAATCAGCAATTCACATTGTTATAGGTGACTTGGAAACTACGGCAACACTAAAGATGCTGAAGCAAAGAACTGGTAGAGAAATGTGTAGTAGTGGAACCTGAATGACGCTTTTAACTTGGGAAACTATAAGAGAGACAGAAAAAACATGCAGGTAGTGCAAAAGGCTAAGATAAGAAAACATAAAACTTTATTGCCTGTTGAAACAGAAATTTCTTGCAAATTTCTTGCATCTCCAACAATCAACAGACTGCATTAAAAAAAACATCTGTATGGTACCCAACACACCTTTCAGTGACACACACACACACACACACACACACACACACACATTCTCACACACACAAACACACACACACACAAACACACATACACAAATTGAATATTTTTGATTGTCATGATTGCAGTCCCACAATGACATACAGATCACATGGTGGTGTGGGGAGATGGGGGGAGTGTATTATCACAGTGTGTGTTGAGTGGGTGGGGGAGTCCTGAGTATGGGGGATGTACATATGTGTGGTGGTACTGCACCTCCTTGGGCCAGTAGTTAGTTGGGAATGTCAAGTTGAAATGTTAAACAACCACCTCCACTCAAATGTGTTAATGTGTGCAGAACGATGAATGTGCAGAGTTTGACACTGAATGCAGTTTTTAGATTCATCAGCTCTCTCACTCTTTCAAATAAACCAATAAGATTTCCCTTAGCCAATCATATTGTTGCTGTCAAACTTCAAAACTGCCCCTCTTCCACCCCATTCACCTACAGTTTTGAGTGCCCAGGGTTCCTTCCACGGAGCTCATCAGAAGTCCCACTCCAGCCAACTCTCTTCATCTCTTCTCCACCACCGCTAGTGTCTGGACTCCAAGTAAAACATATGTAATTTACACAAGTGTATGTGCAGAACTTGAAACTTCTTGCACATACCCTGAGAATGGACTTCATAATGATATTTTGAAATGGATTAAAAAGCTGATACAATAAAACAATGTGATAAAAGCAAAGGATTATGCACATTCAATTTTAAAACGTGGGGATTCATGGAGGAGTGATACAGGTTCAATTAATCCAGATTACAAGACAAACAAACTATAATTTTTCACTTTCTTCCAGTCGGATCTAGCCCAAAGATAAATTTTGATAAATTTGCCCAGATTCAGATGTTATCCACCTCTGAAATGTCCGCTAAAAGTGAGCTTGGTACACAGACAAAATGAACGCAAGTTAAACTTAACTGTATAAAGGCAGAACCACATGCTTGCATACACAGCACGAACAAACACAGTGAACACCTCATTTGAACATTATGATCAAAATCAGTTTTTGCAGCCTAAATTGTGTATTCAGTATGACCTTTGACTTCACTGTACCTGAATAAAGTAAGTCTGCTGATTATTTGAGCAAAGCACTTCAGATAAATGATTTTAAACAGAGCACCATTGCACAAGGCCTTAGTAAAAGCAAACAACATTCCAGTGTGTTGGTCAATGTATTCCTATTTCTGTAAAAGTTGGTTATAAACTGTTTGTTACACAACTTACTCCCTTGAAATTTTTTCAGTTTTTTTGTGTGTGACTTTTTTAATGCAAAGTGGCCCACTTGTTGTTGGCTCACAAGGGAGAGAACTTGTGGTGATGTGGAGGTGGAGTGTGCACCACGGGGAAGGGCTTGGCTATGCACTGCAAAAAATAGTTAGCCGTTATTATGTAACTTTAAAAATGTCCCAAAGCAAGAAATAAAAAATAAAAAATAACAGCACTGCCAGTTGTTTTTCTTGATTTAACACATGATTGAATAAGGCTCAGTAATGTCGGTGCAATTTCAAGAAAAATGCATCTTCAAATTTGCACTGGAAACATGGAAATCTAATTATATTACTTAATTAAACCTATTCCTAATTTATGTCATGCCCTGCAAGGCGCACATGTCTTGTTTGATGAATAACCTACGTGTTCTAGGGCTTAACACAACACCTAATACATTTTAAGGTGCTGGATTTTTTTGCAGTGTATCACTTTTACGCACACGCTGTTTGAAATTCGATTCGAGTTTAAAACGCCCAGGCAGCAGCCGCAATTTGGTGAACAACGGGTTCCTCTCTGTGAGCATTACGCACAGTAGCTCCATATATGTAGAGGCACCTCACAGCCCCTCTGGCACTGTATCTGCTAGGGCGCGCGGAGGGGCAGTGCCATGCACACTCCTGACTATGCGTTTCTGAGCGGAGGGAACCAGTCTCTGGGTTTCAGTCCATCGAAAGACCGAACAATGGAAACGCTTGGAAACAACACCGTGCACCCGAATGGATCCGATCCGTTTGCGCGAAACGAAGAAGTGGCCCAAATCGAGATAATGGTCCTGAGCATCACCTTCGTGGTTGCGGTGATTGGGAATGTGAGCGTCCTGCTGGCAATGTACAACACTAAGAAGAAGATGTCGCGGATGCACCTTTTCATCAAACATCTCAGCCTGGCTGACTTGGTTGTCGCCTTCTTCCAGGTGCTGCCGCAGCTCTGCTGGAAGATCACCTTCCGCTTCAATGGTCCGGACTTTTTCTGCAGGATAGTCAAGCATCTCCAGGTGATGGGGATGTTTGCGTCCACCTACATGATGGTGATGATGACCCTGGACCGTTACATTGCCATCTGCCACCCTCTGAAAACCCTCCAGCAGCCCACCAAGCGCTCCTACATCATGATTATCTCCACGTGGATATGCAGCCTGGTGTTCAGCACTCCACAGTACTTTATCTTCTCCCTTAGTGAGATCAAGAACGGCTCAAAAGTTAACGATTGCTGGGCGCACTTCATCGAGCCGTGGGGTGCCAAGGCTTACATCACATGGATAACTGTGGGCATCTTTCTCGTGCCCGTGGTAATTCTCATGATGAGCTACGGATTCATCTGCCACAGCATATGGAAAAATATCAAATATAAGAAAAGGAAATCGACGGCTGGTGTTGCGAGCAAGAACGGGCTGATTGGGAAAAATTCAGTCAGCAGCGTTACAACTATATCAAGAGCCAAACTGAGGACTGTTAAGATGACTTTTGTCATTGTTTTGGCGTACATTGTTTGCTGGGCTCCGTTTTTCACAGTGCAGATGTGGTCGGTGTGGGATGAAAACTTCCAGTGGGCTGGTGAGTGCTAAAGGGATGAAACTATAAGTGTATTCAGTATTACTGAATTTATTAATCTTACAGCTTTAGAATGATGTGCTGTATTGCCAACAAAACAAAACAAAAACACTCATCGTGCACAAACGTGCGCACAGCCTTTACGCACGGATTTATTTGGCATGAAAAAACAAAACTATATAGTAAACAAAGTACAAATGAATTGAAAAAGAAATATTTAAACTTAACTATTGTTAGCTACTTCAGTTACATGAAATTAGCGAGTGCAGCACTGTGACCTTTTAGAATAATTTGTCATACTGCAGAAACGTATCTTTATTTAGGTATTTACTTTGTTTCCGAATTTAATCTACCGCAGATGTGTGCTCTCACCCACTACCCTTCACCTCATGCTGACTCTTACATTATGTGGATACATATTTCATCTGGAAACGAAACTACTGTAATTGGGTGAAAAGGTTACACTTGATTGACTTGCTTAGTTAACTTTTCTGGAACGCATTCAAAACGACAGATTAGTTCACTCAAGAGAATGACAAAAAAGTCTTTGATTTGCAACAGAAACCTTTCTTTAAAAAAAAAAAAAAGGTTTTACATTTCAACACTAGATGAGTTGATTGAAACAGGCATTTCTGCAGTCTAGCCTGGACCAGATGTTTTGCGGGATTAAGCATCTTTTTCCTCTTTCCTCTCCCTGTTCCTCAGATTCTGAGAACACAGCAGTGACTCTGTCTGCACTCCTTGCCAGTCTCAACAGCTGCTGCAACCCATGGATATACATGGTCTTCAGCGGCCACCTCCTTCAGGATTTTGTGCACTGCCTCTCCTGCTGCCTCAAAATGAACACTGACTTCAAGAAGGAGGACTCAGACAGCAGTCTCCGCAGAACAACATTGCTGACAAAGATGGCCAATCGGAGCCCTACTGGTAGTGCAAGCAACTGGCGAGAGATGGACAATTCTCCCAAATCATCCATTCAGGCGGAGTAATCTTGCAGCCAGACACCTCTGTTTACTGGGATGGGAATAAACCCATGTCTGGGAGTGCCATCAAGGTACACATACAGTATCAACTCATCTTAACTTTGGGCATGACTGACAGTGACTGAAATACCCCCAAAGTCCAAAACTATAAACCAAGTTAAGCTTTTTGCATATGAATCAGGTGACAAGAGTGAAGAAATGTTGCATTGAATTGAGAATTTGCAACAAGGACAGTCAATATGGACACATTACCTGTGGTTTTTGCCTGATTCTGTATGCAAACATTTTTTTACATAACCAAAGCAAAAAATATTTAAAAAAACATTGGGAAAAGAAGTGAAATTGCAAAGTTTTTCTTCTGTTATCAAGCTATATCACTACAATTGTTTGTAAAATCCCTAGATGCTGACAATTATTATTTTACATCATTTTGTTGAAACTGTTTCAACAAATTCAACAGTCCCAAGTAGTAAAGCTGATTTTTAGAGTCCCAACATGATTCCTTTTTGATACATTTTGAAGAGAAAACACATTTTCAGGAATACTGATGCTTTTACTAGGGGTTAGGCTTCTTTTCAGTGCCGCCAAAAACCCTGTCCTGCTCAGAGTGTTTACAAAGATAAAACTCACATAGCAGCCAGAGATGCGTGGTGGTGAAAATGACTCCTCCAGACCGCACGTCTCTAAGTAACCGAGGCAGTCACCTCACCCTTTGTGTTTAGCTTTCCATTTTGTTGTTTTTTGTAGAACCACATTTTAGTGGTTTATTTCAAAAGAAACCTTGCCTTTTGACCTATCATGAAAAAGAAAAATAATGGGTGTTGTGTTGAGACTACATCTTTTAATCAGGCCGTTGCGTTCATTCACATTTTTCCCATTATTTCACGTTGCAGCTGGCAATTATTTGCGTGGGTCCCAAACAACTGGCTTTCATTTCTATTCAGTGGAGGCAGATGGGATCCCCTTGAAAATAGCAGGACATTCACCTACACACACACACACACACACACACACACACAC
>NC_045740.1:1843822-1848184 GCF_008692095.1 Etheostoma spectabile
ACACAAACACACACACACACACACAGACACACACACTGTACATAGTGTAGGGGGCGGTGGGTGTTTTATAGTTGGAGGAGTCTGCCTACCAAACCACACACCCATCCCACGACTTTCACAAAATGTTGGGAAGACGCTTACACATTCCGCACACTCTACGTCAACACATTTCCTGATTTTTTTCTGACATCCTCCACCATTGGGGGTGGTCTGTTTTTTGGCTTCAATTGCACTCCAGACAAAAACAATCTCCTGCACATTAATGCGATGTGCAGCACAGTAATGGTTGTCAGACCAACACGAGAACATGTACTTTATGATGTATGAAGACATTTCTATCCAACTGTGTTGTATATTTATACATAAAAGGCACTTCAATAGTTGTAAATAGAAATAATATATGTAAATCTGTTCAACACAAATTATGGTTGTATGTCTGTAATGGCTTGTGTACATTATAACAAAATCTAAATATACTATAAATATATGTTGAAATACATATTTATGCACTGAACACTACACTGGCTTTGTCTCCTTGTTTTCACAACCACGGCACGGATGGTTTCACTTGCTTTATTTGTGCTTCATGCAGTTGCTGCACAAAAATCTCTGGTGTTATGTTTGCTGAAAATTGACCAATGCTGAAGTTGTATCTCTCGCCAATCTAAGCAATAATTACCTGCCAAGCTCTGCGATGATGCCATTATTAGGATGTCTAAAATAATGTGAAAAATAAGTTCTGTCAAAGGGAGGAAGGCTGCCCACCCCTGCAGAACTTAAAATATATAAACAGACAATGTAATAACTTGTAAAGCTGTTGAATGGAAATGTACATTTACCTAGAAAATCAAAACAAAGAAAGAAAGATATCAAAAAACAAGGGCAAATGAAACCATATCTGCACAGCTCCATTACACTTAAGAAAGAAAATACTTTTCGTGTTGAAATTTGTGTATGACGTCTATTGGACTCCATCAGGAGTACATGATTTCATTTGATTATTTTATTTTGTAATTTTCTTATCACATTATTCAGTGTCTTGCTGAAAATATGTGCTAAACCTCGTGAAATGTAATAAGGCAGTGGTATTAATTCATCCAGCAACTCTTGTAGTCTTTATTGCATCATTAAATAAATTCAACATCATTGTTAGCATTATGAATTATCGGAGATGGTCTGACACCATTTTTTATGTTTTTCATTTTTTTGACCTTTACTTTACCAGGGAAAAGAATTATATTGAGATTGCAATATCAGACAGACAGGGATGGACAGGAATAAGAAATTAGAAATAAAAACAGAAAATCACATTTTAAAAACAAAAGCTGACATGTTGGTAAATTTGATTTAGGTAGGACTTGACTTCAGTATGTAAATAAGAACACGCAGTTTTAGCTGATTTTGCAACTCATTCCATGAATCAATTTTGCCAAACTCTGTTTTAATTTTTTGCTTCCCGATACCAATTCTACTACCTGAACTTGCGTATTGGTCAATACCGAGTACAGATCTGCTACCAGTGTGCATATGTTATCATGTTTTAACAGGTGTAAACCACTAACCCTGTATGGATGTGATATGATTTCTGTCATTGTTTACAACCTGGCTCAGGTTAAAGCTTTTATGAAACAGTTTGACAGTCGTAACGGAAAAAGAAGATTCAAAAAATACTTTAAAGTAGATTATCAAATGAAATAAATTACGTGGTATCGGATTGGTGCATAAACTCAATTACTTTCCGACACCAGTATTTTAGGAAGTATTGGAGGCTTTTCCGGTACTGGTATCCGTATCGAACATCTCTAGTAATTCTCTAGTAATTATACGAGCATTTCCCAGTATTCTAGTAATGCACATTGTTCCAAAGAGCTGGTGATATCGGCCAGTTTCCCCTATAGCAGCTAAAGCCTCCCAACCCCCTTGATCCTCAAAAGTTCAGTTTATCTCTGACCATCTGACCTCATAACACAAGGGTCTGGTACTCATTTCACAGAGATATATGGGAGGGAGAGTCCTACAGAAATGTATGTCTGTCAAATAGGATAGAGAACGTCAAGACCTGCAATAAAGGATGGAGATGTTCATTGTCAGCAATAAATAAAGAGAAAGAGTTGGCGTTGGCAATCCCAGCTGGTATCCACTGATTATGCAGCTACAGTTCATACTTAAGGCGGTAGGGAGGGAGTATTGTAGCTCTGATGGACATATCTCAAATTCCCACTGGCTCTCATTAGACATGCCAAACATTAGCATGCCTCTGAAAGCCAGGCTATACAGTATACGCCAACATGATCTAAGGTCATTAGTCAGGGTCTGGACTGAGCAACTACCTCAGGAGGCAGTGATTAAAGAATGACTCCAAGTTTTGTGCCAGAAAACAGTAATAATCTTATTGTAAAGGGTCATAAAACAAGTAGCATTGCCACAAATGCCAGTGTGAAATGTATTGAATGGATAGTCAATACATTTCTGTCTAAAATGTACTGCATCAACTGTGTGACAAACTGTTATTAGTCATTGCTTTCTTTTTCACTTTTTCAAAACAAGAAGGAAATCAATCAGAAAATCGAAAGTGAGATGAATGCAGGAAGAAAGCTTGATTGGTCCGACAGGGGTTTTGCGAAGAGCAACGGCAAAAAAGGACTTATCCTTTGTGCCTTCCATTTTTTATTTATCAATACCTCTGGAAAAAAACCTTGAAGAAGGGAAGTGAGAGGCCAAACAAAGAAGCAGAATATTTAAGCTGCAAATTCAGATGAATATCATTGTCCACGTTGGCACACCTCTGAATAATCACTTCACAAGTCAGTCTCTCAGACATGAAAACATGACTTTAAGCATTGGTTTGCTGTTTGTTGGTAAACCCCTCCACCTTCCAAGTGATTTAGAAGTAGCTGAAAAAATGTCATTGCTCAAAGAAAATGTGTTTACCCCACAGGGTTGGATGCAAGATTTAATGGTGCTCTCTTCTATGTATTGTTAAAAGATTTTAATTGGGCATTGTGTAGGGATAATTCCAAGAAGAGCCATGCTTCCTTTTTTAGTAAGTAAACAGCTTCTACCAAGTTTCCCTCAACAGGAAACAAGTCCCGTTTTCTGTCTATCTGGATAATTTCGTCCACAGCTGGCTTTGCTCCACCTGACACCCTGGCCTTTCCCCAACCCAATACACCGTCATTGGCCAGATAGTATAAACAAACATGCCAAAAACATTCGGACACGTGTTTACAAAGTGGCTATTCTGATAGAAATGTAGTTTTCTTAACAAATGGAGCTTTGCATTTTTTGGCTGATTCAAATTTTGGTCAGTGGTTATCGTGTAAACCAGATTTTTTGCCTCTAATAAAGGAAGTTCTTTCAGTGCTTTGATCAGAGGAGATGAGACAAGGCTCTCTGCCGCTGTTACGTGCAGCCTCTCTGTTCCTGTTCATTGTTCTCCTTACAACATCCTTAAAAATAGCAAACATTTCTATTTACTATTGGGTTGTTCCATCACTCCCCAGAGGTCATTCAATTCATGTAAACATGCAGGTTTGAACATGCAGGTACACCCAATCTGGAGCTTGATCAAACGTTTTTTATGACTTGTCACGACCTGGCAGTGTGAAGAAGGCAAAATAGAAAGAAAGAAAATTATTATTAAATTAATATTAAAAATTATTGTGTGTACAATGTCGCCCCCCTCCCCAACAAGGAAACTGATAACTGCTGCTGTATAGCTTGGCATACCTTTCTGCAATATTTATCTATCCAGAGGAGGTATGCTTAACAAACAACTTTTTTATTCCACGGCCGTCAAAACTGAATTGCTTTGCAGGATCTGTGTACAAGTGTTTGTCTATCGTTGACCTCCAATCTCAACTGTCAACATATGTCTTGGGTCAACTCAGTGTCTATAAGTTGTTGTTTCCTACCAGCAAAGGGTGTCGTTCCTGGTGTTTGCAGCTGAGGTCCTCAAAAGGGAAATCAGACAAATTTGAACCCTAATTAAGATCGTGGCCATAATATGGGTGACAGAATAGTAAGAACATACTGTTCTTCTTTGCTAATATTTCAAAAGAAGAACACATTAACTATGTCATGAATTGAAGTTAAATACAATATTGCACAATCCCAAAACACAAGTGGGTAAAAGACAAATAACTGTCAAACACATAACCATTGTTTGTTAATACTCCTCTCAAATAAATTACTCAAGTAAAAACCTTTTAAAGACTCAGAAACATCTCAACCAATTATCCCTAAAAACACAACCTGTTTTTTTTTTTATCAGTCCAACAATTGCTTTCTGGATCAGTAATACAGCTTCATACAGATGCCTATTAAGTAAGATAGATAGACATTTATTGATCCTTTTGGAAA
>NC_045740.1:1848194-1854744 GCF_008692095.1 Etheostoma spectabile
TGCACCATACAGCTCATCAGATAGATCAAATAGATAGACAGACAGACAACAAACAACAACACAACCACTAAACCAACAACAACAATACACACAACCAACCATCTACACATCATAACATATATAGTGCCATTAGCACCAGTGGGTTATCAATAGTAAGGTGCATCATCATCAGTGACATTTTAATATTCTACCAACATGCAATGTTATCCCACAGAGAGGATCATTTTCCCCATCTTATTTAGTAATATAATGCTGGTAGGAATAAATGATTTGCGAGACTGGTTGGTTTGTGAGGACGGCACCCTATATCTTCTGCCGGATGGCAGCACCTCATACGCCTGAAATGGTGGATGTAACCCTTACCCGCAAATTGCTTGTCCTTTTCCTTACCACCCTGTATTCGCAGATAGTGGTCAGAGACATGGAAAGGGCACATCGAGACCTTATTAATCAAACTGGCTTTGATGTGCCATGGGATCGCAGCATGAGCAGACCTGCTTTGTGAACGTCCAAACCAGGTGGGAATGAAAGGCAGAGCCAGGGAGGTGAGATGAGACTCTGCTGGACATGAAATCTACTCCATCCAACCACGTATACCTGTGTAAACAGCACATACACAACACTAGACGTGTGGAACATGCCTTCCTGACAAAATTCTCAGAAATGTTAAGCTCTGATGCAAACAAATGTTACAAAACATATACAGTATACATATACACACCTTTTACTGAATATACTGTGTATTTCTATATAAATTTTCTAAATGTGTTTATTTAAAAATGTTCTGCTTCATTACTTGAGATACAAGTGACTGATACTCACACACCACAACCACTAAAATATTAATATCGGTAGTACATGATGCCTTCACAGCAGAGTTGTTGCCTAGAAACCAATAGCAGGTTAAATTGGCTCTGTGGGCAATGACTAATGAAAGTATTTGCAATAGTTTTCACTGCTCATTCCCACAGGTCAGGAAAAACTTGACTCTCTAATTATGAAAGCCTTATTTGTGAACAGTAACGTCACTAGCCAAGAAAGATGAGGTGTTGCTCTTAATGCCTTCCTGCCAAGTAAGTGCTGCATGTTCCAACATCTGACAAAAACGAGTGATTGCCTTCTGAGAAATGTGTTCCTTGGGATTTTATCAGGACTTTCATCTGTAGACTGTGTTAAGCAGTGTGTTGGGATGAAGCTGAAAAGGGGGAGGGGGGGTCCGGGGGGCTGGACATGACATGAACATGAAGCAATATCCTTTTGTGTGTGTTAGAGGTGGTGAAAACAGGGACAAATGTTTATGATGTGTAATGTTGTCAATTTTGTGTCATTTTCAATAAACCACCATATGACCCACTGGCATTTGGGACTAGATCTACTTCATGCTAGTGTATCAAAATTAAAGCAGTTGAGATTGAATCATGTTAATGACCTATATTCAGAAACTTTACCTTAAACTACAAACTCAACATCTTTAGATTTTTGCATCCCATATTTAATACAGGCCTTCGGTAGGGCACTTTATATTACATGATTATATTGTCTGAATGAATGCCTTTGCAGGAGTTGTGAATGCTCATTGTAAAACCAAAGGTTATGACCCAATTATTAGTCTGTTTCTTTTCTGTTATACCAGGTAATATAGAGCCATTAATGTTTCAGCTCTCCATTTACAGCAAAGACTGGCCTATGGTGCTATGTCTGCTCAGCATGCATGATCTGTACTATTGTTAGAATCTGTTTCCATGGCTAGCATGTCCTTATGATGATTTGTGCCAATGAGGCATAAAGACACAGAAATGATTAAAGTACAGTTACAAATAATGGATGACACAAGAAATCAATTCCTGAAAGCATAATAAATTAATATGTACTTGTGTCTAATAAAGAAACTGGATAAAGGTGTTGGATAATTTAGACATTCAGGAGTTAATTTGGCTTCTATTTAGCATTCTACAAATGAACTTAGAATTGTAAACCCAATGGGTATTAGATGAGAATGCACCTTTGAATGATATCACACTAAAGCATAAACTGTCGTTACACACATTGTTTCATTTATACCCGGCCTTTATGACTGTCATTGCACCGATCCCTGAAACACAGTGTGATGCTAAACTATACTTCCCACCATGTATGAGTTTTCGCTCCAAGTAGTTTCCATTACATTACCTATATTTGTAATTTTCTTTCACTTGGTGTCTTCTTATGATGGCTCTTTGTGTAATGAAAGATACTAACACACATTATTTTAGCCATTGTTTTTTGATAAGGGAAGGCAGCGTTGGGACTCTGTTCTTCTGCAACTGTAGTTTTTTAGGAAAAGTAGTAAAAGTAAAAAAAAATCAGGCCCATATTTTTGAAAAATCTGATTTGGAATACATAATACATCTTTTTGTTTCACAAGGATGTGAGTACCCTCGACAACAACACATGTGTCTGTGTTTAGTTTTTACTAACAAGTGGTAGCATTAAGTTTTCTTGGAAAGGATCTTATTAGACTGGTGACATCTGCTGGTCAGAAATTAAAACAACAAACTACCCACAAAACCAAAACAAATAAAATCAGTGTTGTTTGCAGCAGAAAAACACGTACACACATGCAGAGTATGATTTGCTTCATATGTTTAGGAATCATTGGTCAGTATCTAGTTTTATCTAAATCACAACAGCTGCTTTCCAACCCTGCTATACAATCCCCAAATCAATACCATGTCATTTTAGGAGGGTTAGGGTTAGACCTCCTAATTTCCTGGTTAACAGAAAAAGTATAACTAAAATTGTTGTTTCTGCAATTGTTGTTGTGTGCACTATTGCTGACTCGCCTCCTGATATTAGTGCATAGAGTAGAGCAAATCAGGTTAAAGAGTGGACTGGCCATCAGCAGGCCAAAGCATGCAAGCAAAGTGATAATGAGAAAATACAGCACTGCACTCTTATACTGCATGTGGAGTTGGAAATACAGTAGTTCTAGAAAATTATACTCTAGTAAAGTAACTTTATAATAATAAAGTTATGATAAAGTTTACTGAAACATTACTAGCTTACATTTTTAAAAAGAAAAGGGGGTGGAGAAAAGAAAAATGCAATGTGACGATGCTTTTAAATGATTGACTTCAATCATATTTCATACCACACTTATTTGCAGTTATACATTTACATGCACACATTCGTTTAATATTAACATGTAAACATATGCACATCAAACCAAACAAACAATCCATTTCATTTCTATAGACTGAACTGATAATCAAATACAACCAACCACCTTAGCCGCACTAGAACCAGAAAAGAGTTAAAAAAAACTCAAACAAACAATGCATTATAAATAATGACTGGACACCATGGCGGGTGCAACAAGTATTAAGCTACAAAAGCTTATAGAATCAACAGTAGAAAAACATCACCAAGAAAAACAATACAGAGAGGCAATGCATGCATTCAAACCATCAGTGGTCTAGCTGTGTAGTTGTTCTAGAGTGTCTGAATTACATACTGTGTGCACTGCAAGGTCCTCCTTAATCTGCTCCAGGTTCAATTATTCAAACATGTTGATCTGAATGAGGCACTGCAAGGATTATTGTCACAAACAGGGAAACGTTCCTCAGCAGGTTTTAATATTTAGCATGTTAGCCACACATGCACCTTTGTTTGGGTTCTGTGATAAGTGTGACAACTGCATTGAATTTGTAACATATCAGTATTTCAGGTCAAAGACAAGTGTATGCGGTGTTAACATGTCTTTAGCAGATAAACAGACACCAACCTTTGCCATCATCCATACTCCCACTTGGGATCACCAACTCCAGATTATCCTCTGGTACAAGTATGTGTGGGCGGCCGTCTGTGTCCATCTGTGAGTCAGTCATCAGATGGACTAGAAGGCTAATTGAACACACACACAGTGGCAAACACACGCAAACACACACACACAGGCTGGTTACAATGTTGAAACCCTCTTGACCCTTTCATCAAGTGATAATCCTGTGATAAATAAAACAGACAAAGCTGGAGGAAGATTATGTGCAAGAAGTGGACAAAAAGAAAAAAAAAACAGAAATACTTACAGTACATTAGCATTCAATAGAATTGGATTAGATACTTGTTAAACATTATTGTCCAACACTGTTGTGCAATTTAATGTAATCTGGCATGGGAAAATATCTGAAAACTCAGAACAAAATGAGGATAAAATGGATTTCTTTTTTTTTTGCGCATTTCTATGCCTCAGGACAGGACTGCTTCGAGTTGCAAGGGGAGAGAGAGGGGGAAGGAATGACATGCAAGGCCCGCAAGTGTGAATCGAACCCGCTGCTGCTGCGTCAAGGACTGAGCCTCTTTGTATGGGCACCTGGTAGAGCGTGCGCTCCCCAGGTGTCTCAATATACTGCATTTCTAACACACACACAAAAGAGGAGCCATGATTACAATCTTCCATCCATCTTCGACCGCTTATCCGGTATCGGGTCGCGGGGGCAGCAGCTCCAGCAAGGGACCCCAAACTTCCCTTTTCCGAGCCACATCAACCAGCTCCGACTAGGGGATCCCGAGGCGTTCCCAGGCCAGGTTGGATATATAATCTCTCCCCCTTGTCCTGGGTCTTCCCCGAGGCCTCCTCCCAGCTGATGATGATTACAATCTTAAGACACAAAAGGTTAAAGTTGAAACAAGATTGCTGACACAAGTCTGCAATACTACTTTGT
This sequence comes from Etheostoma spectabile, assembly GCF_008692095.1. Classification (NCBI taxonomy): domain Eukaryota; kingdom Metazoa; phylum Chordata; class Actinopteri; order Perciformes; family Percidae; genus Etheostoma; species Etheostoma spectabile. The sequence goes on from NC_045740.1 coordinate 1,852,895, forward strand.
ATGTGTGGCTCTGTGGATGGCAATGTCTGTCTTACCAACAAAAGTACACTACATGGCAAAAAGTATGTAGAACACAAAAAAAAGCATGTTGGAGACCCAAGCAAAAAGCTCTGGCATGATTGTTTAGTGCATTATTTCCTGCACCGCAGCTCACGGACAGGCTCAATGTGTGTCATTAGGTCAGTAGAGGTCTTTGCTGGCAAACTCATGACTTATTGATTAGATATAGTCTGCCAATTGGACAACTCCACTTTCATTGGAGTTTATTCATTTTCACTGCAGATACACTGTCTAATGAGTGAGCACATGGTTTTAATGGGCATGCAAATTTATAAAGATTGAAATTAACTGTGTATTAGTGAATACAAACTAGGTATTAAAAACATATTTTGTAATCTACAAAGAGTCGCATGCTGTAGACTGTTAGAAACAATGAACTCATACATACATTTCACATGTTTATTACATATGGAGCCTATTTCATAATGTAAGAAAAAACAATTCCCATAGTGGAACACGTGGTTAAGGACATGCAACTTCTGTTAAACTGACACTAGATTTTCAGATAATTTCATATGTGAAATGAAAGAAAAATAAATAAATTCACGTGTAAAATAAACATAACTTCCTTTTCAGGTATTTTACATGTGAAGTAGCAGTATTATTTGAGTTCTGCTGGGGTCTGCGTCTATAATGAAGCAGGAGGTTGGGGGGGCCAGGAAGGGCTAAAAGCAAAGGTTTGCTCTGGGGCAACCAAACAGGTTAATCTGGTAATGCATGACTTCAGACTTAAAGCAAATTAATTATTCTCATATAACTAAAGAAGTATTAGAAGTCACACAACCAATGGGTTAACAACTTTAAAAAGCTGGTATTACGAATAAAAGTACATGTAAAGCCTCACAAACATCATACGAGATTTAATTAGTGTCTTCCATCAATTAGGCTTGTGTGTTATTGAATTCTGATCAGACATCTGCCAACGTTTAGCAGACTCAAGCAAACTAAAGGGTTTTTGACAGAAGCAGACTGTCCAAACAGCAAACATTTTTTCTAAATGGATTTGGATCAATTCCCAGGTGAGTCTAACAGTGCCAATTAGTGAAAGTATTTCTATTATCATTTCTGTTATTATACATTTTTAAGAAGGCATTCTCAGATTCTCAGTGGATTTTACACTTCTTCTTTCAACGTTGTCGGTCCATGAATAGAAAGAAGCCTTTGAGGGTCATGTGTGGGTTGGCTGGAACATAGACTGCGGTATTGTATAACACATCATTTTTGTGAGGCTTACTTCTCCAAAAGGCAGCTCTAAGAGTGTTTGTAATTTCATGATGTCTAGCCACACATCCTGGCGGACTGGCTGAACGCCCAGCCAATCAGATTTAAACTCACTTACAGGCCAGAACAAACTGGAAAAAAAAAGAATTTGAAACAAAGAAAACAGCAGTGTAACCAGAAAGTGATATTCCACAAATCTGGCCAGATGTATAATATTTGAAGTAATATCTGAAATATTAGTAATAGTAAGTAAGTAGTATTCATAAACTACAGTGAGGAAATGAGACCACCACAGTCAGTATCATGTCTCAAATCTCTTCTGAAAACAAAAGGGTGTTGTGTAAAATGACCATGATATCTACCTATGAATTATCCAGCATCTGGAAATGTTCACGCATTACTCCCTTGCATAAAGGAGTTGATACACTAGATCCAAACAACTATTGACCAATTTCTATCATTTGTTCTGTTGCTAAAGTGTTTGAAAAATTAATTTATTATCAACTGTCATGCTATCTTAATGACAACAATATCCTGTCAGCAGTGTTGGGCAAGTTACTTTTAAAAAG
>NC_045740.1:1854754-1854943 GCF_008692095.1 Etheostoma spectabile
CAGTTACTAGTTACTTCTTCCAAGAAGTAACTAAATTAGATACAAATTATAAAAGTAACTAGTTACGTCAGAAAGTAACCAATGCATTACTTTCAAGTACATTTTTAAATGCTCAAATGTGACCCCACCTCCAACCCTCTTTAACAGAGCATAAAATACATGTGCATGTTCAATTATTTATAATAAATC
>NC_045740.1:1854953-1860373 GCF_008692095.1 Etheostoma spectabile
AATATTATAATGAAATGGACACTTAATACAATACATTACTACAGAAACTACACAAAGCAAAACTCTTTTAATGTTGCTGGGGGGCAAAGTGAGACTAGCCTCCAATCAAATGCTATGTATGTAGATATTACTGTATGTCTAGTGGATCAATATAAATAACAACATAGATGTTTTGGAACTGTTAATATTTTCAGAAGGGTAACCACCCCTCTGAAAAAGGGTAACACACTTTTAGTAGAGATCTTCAATCTCCTGAGACAAGACAGAGAAGCATGGTCAGGTGGATGTAGAGATGCACATGATTGTAGTTGAATCATAACACGCTGTTCCATTTATATGGTCACATTTTCACAAATAAAATCCAACATTTGCCACTAGTGAGTGGCCAGCGTTACATTCATAAGCATCGCTGTAAGTGTTGTGTTAGGCTGAATCTCATTTCTCTGTCTTACCCCTAGCCCTTGGCTGTCAAAACCTCGTGGTAAGGGCTAGGCATGAAAACATACCCCTATGAAATGAGACACCACTTGGTTACGTCACACAGTATTGATCTCAAACTTCAGCCGGACAGACTCACTCACAGAGATTCCAACCTTTAATTGCCCTTGGGATGAAGGACTTCTTAAAGCTCCTAAATTGAAAAAAGGGAGATTTACATGTCTTGTTTTAATTTAAAGCAGGTTGAGGTGCTACATAAATACTCTGATTTCAAAATGCTCCATCTCCAGAGCAGCCTAATACACACAGCCCGGGTTCAGGTTCCTTTAAACATTCGAGCAGTCAGAGCTTTCATGCCCTTGTAATTTCACAACTACTATATCTAGGTGGAAAGTGCCACTCGTAAGCAATGATGGTTCAGAGTCTCCGAGAGTGGAAACACTGACCAATCAGAGCAGACTGGGCTTTTTCGGGAGATGTTTTTTAAAAACCTAAAAATGTTTCTGACAGGGGTGAATACAGGTCACTTCAAAGTGACAGTATGAGAAAAATACTATGTTTTCTGAACATTTGAAGTTTAACTAGACATATGTAACTCCTCTTACACTTCATACTCTCTCTCTCTCTTTCTCTCTCACACCAAACACAGACATATGCCATAAGTGATTGATACTGATGCAGGATTTTGCAGCAATATCCCTTCCAACTACCAAATAATTATATTTCAATTGATTTTATTGGAGTAGTATAGCCTAAGAGTTGAGAGGCTTAACAGGGGCCTGTTGATCCCAAACATAAGGAGGCTAACATCATTCTGTAAGGATGCCTATGGTCTACGTTGTGAATTACTTTTTTGCACAAAAAAAAACAATAAAACATAGTCTATTTGATCACGTAGCACATCTAACATATGCCTACAACGTGAAATATTTCCTTGTTTGCTGAAATAGTTTACAGTTCATTTTGTGACTTTCATGAAATGTGCAAGGCAAGCCCAGTTTGGGGGGCTGTTTGACATCAGGACCCAGTGGTGCGATGCACCTTGCCCATCAAATAATCGTCACTCCGGGATTAACGCACCTTGACCTCCAGCACTGTAAACAGTAAGCTGCTCACTGAGATGCCAGTGCGACCAAATCCACCGGCAGCAACCGGTTTGTCACATGACTAGCGTTCAGCACTGGCTGCCTGTATGTGTGTGTAGCTTTTATTTCCGTGTTCACCGAGGGAGCACTGGGCTGGATGACTTTTTACGGTCGCTGTGTGTCTACCTTCCACGCCGCGAAACTGCGCCGCCGTGTTGGGATCTGTCGGGCGGGGGGGAACTCACGCAATCGCATCGCCTGGACCCACGCTGCAGCACGACCATGCTCACGCGGGTGAAATCGGCGGTGGCCAATTTTATGGGAGGTATGATGGCTGGTGGCTCCAACGGTGACCATCCCGGCGGTGGCTCGGATCTGCCGCTGAAATTTCCGTACAGCAGACCGGAGTTCTTGGGACTGTCGCCGGACGAGATAGAGTGCTCGGCGGACCACATTGCGAGACCGATCCTCATACTGAAGGAGACCAAACGGCTCCCGTGGGCCACCGGCTACGCAGAGTGAGTAACCTGTAGGCTATGCGTCCATCTTTTCTTGCACAGCACACAGCATCCTTTGAAAGTGCGCGTTCTTCCTGGACCGCTGAGATCCATCAGCAAGGCGTAAACATGAGCATCAGCCGCTTTTATTAGGATATAAATTCGTATGGCAGGTTTTATGTGTTTGTGAAATTTTGAATATGCCAAGATGCATGAGGTGGCCTTTTCCCATATTCATTCAGCGATTGCCTAAATCTATAAACATCATCCAAACACAGCCTACCTCTAAAGTCGTTCTAATCTTGGCCAAATCGGATTGATGATGATTTATTATTGTGATGGCGCAGTAGATGGAAAAAATACTACAATCTTACAGTGTAGACTCACTGTAAGGCAAGAGATCATATTCCTATGTGTTTTTTAACATGATGAGAACAACAGTTCTGAAAAGCAATAATGTTTTTAATTGGCACTTGTGAGGCTAGTCAGGAAAGCTCTCACAAATAATTTAAAATTGTTCAGTGTGTATGTTGAACATATAGTGTCACAGTAAAGCCGGTGATGTGACATGGGACACACATTTTTCACATTTTTTAAGTATTTGCTCATTCAGTGTTTGTCTTGTCAGACACTTAAAGTCATCCTCCATCTACTTCCCAACTGAGACCAGAATCACAACCATGTGATATCACATCTTGGCTGCCTAGGCTGTAATAAACCAGCTGTGTTGTATTTTATAAAGACATATTATAAACAGCATCTAGTGCAGTAGCTTGTCTCATGAAAAGCTAAGTTACTACTTTGCTTCTATAAACCGTATCGTTAGTATGGGAGTGCAGTTGCAGAACAGTGGCAGGACATGAGAAAAAGCAGGCTGGAGAAGCCAGGAATGACTTATAATAAGATAAGCACAGCATGCTGTACACCTCCACGGGTTAAAACAGGACCTACACTACACAAACAAAACCTACATTTACATTTTGACAGAACATAACTCACAAAGTAGTAGGAAACTCTTGTTGCCATCCTCACGTAACGCCCGAGAGCACAGAGTCACAATCACTTCTACTCATGCATTCCCCTTTGAAGTATCCGGGCGATGTGATGGTTAGTGAGGCTGTCTTACTATAGCGGTCAGTTCAGGCCTTAAGGCAATCCCAACTTCACATTGTGTGACACACCAGTTAAGTACCCTGAATTCATACATACAATGAAGAGTTGTGTGCTCTGTGGTTTCCTCTTAACATAACGTCTTATTTTCATGCTGTTAATGGATGTTATGATAGCTAGAGTGCTTGTTTCCTTGAGGTTAATTGTTTAATCAATGTTTTATAGATAGTCAGTGAGTGCTGCTTGCAGAAACTCCCCCTATCTCTTTTTTATCTAATGTTTTAACTAGCTGTCCTGCTGTGAACTCAGGTTCTCAGGTCCCGTACTCTTTTAAGAACCTTGCCCAGGCTGAGCCACCTGACAGCTGTGTGTCTATGTATAGTTCTTGAAGAGCACTTATTGGCCCTAATATATCCAAAAATTCTTCAATATGTGCCAAAATATTATCTGCTGACAAACCATGTTGATCAATTTGATCCGCTAATGATAGCATGCTATCTCACAACCCACTGATGTCTTCCATAATGACAGCACTCTCACTTCCACAGCCTTTTTTTGCCTACGACTCAGTTCAGAATGTGAGAGATGTGCGGGAAAATCAATGAATGTGGCATTGGGAAATAGATATACACAAAATGATGCTGTCCGTGTTATAATATTATGATTAACATTACAGATGCAGTAACATGTGAGCAGTATTCTTATTTTGTGGCCGGTCATGTGAACAGATTTTAAGTACTTCAAATACAACAAGGCATCATATTTTAGAAGGTCATCACAGGTTTTGTATGTAAAATCCTAATCTGCAAAGTGTGTGCTAATGTAATAAAATATATAATATTTCCCTGAGAAATTCAGTAGAGTAGAAGTACACCATAGTAGTGTATCATTACATGGAAATACGCATATACCACATAGCATTTGAGTACACATATTCATTACGTTCTCCACCGACTTTAGTCTAGAACAGTGTTTCTCAAATGGGGGTACAAATACCCCATAGGGGTACTTTGGATTGCTGCAGGGGATATGTGAGATTTTTTTTATGCATAATTTATAAAATAATTATACTATAATAACAAATTAATTTATTGATGGATTCTACACATTTGAAGTGTAGGTCAGACTAGTGTTTTTTCAGTTTCACGTTTGTTGTTAAGCCTAAACAGGTGCAGTGTTAGTACCTCTTATAGATTTATAGATTTTTCTTTTGATCCAAAATGTTTTGCGCTGATCAGTGGGTACTTGGGTGAAAGAAATTGTTCAAAATTAAAAAATTATTATTATTGAAAAAAGTTGTGAAAACCACATGTCTAGAACAAATAAGACATCTTAACAACTTGTTGTATTTCCTGCTGTGGATATTTTTAGTCCCAGAAATTGAACCCTGCTGATACTGGTGACTCCATGACATTTCCTTTTGTGAACATTTCCACTTCCATCTGGTCTTAGAGGTAGATTCCTATTGAATTCATTTAACAAATTAAGGCTCCTCAGTTAATTTCAATAAGGGAAAAAAAATCCATTATAGACATTCTTTTTTCAACTTATTCATGAAATGATAATGAAAGCCATTTATAAGTGAAAATATCTTAGAATTCAGTGCTTATAGTAGTTTCATCTGATATAATACTACTGTGGGACTTACAAACTGTAAGCTACACTGTGACCAGGCTACAATTAGCAATGTTGTTGCATTAAATAAAGGTCACAGTAGTTTATATTCAAGGCTATATTTAGGCCTTTATGTTGTTTGAAGCAGCATTAATCAGTTGTAAACACACTGACACATATTGACATATTATCATAATCTTTTAAGGCGATATTTATCAAAGAAAATTGCTGACTCCAAACTGTGAGAGAAGATCCCGATCTGTGTGAACTTACCCCAGACACACACACAAACAGTGAGAAGTCTTATAGAATACAAACCTTGTGGCAATGTAGGCCATTCGAACCAGAGAAGTGTTTAGGTGACTAAGATACAGAGCTAAAATGTTAAAAATATGAACCATAAATATAGATCCAGTCCAGTGCAGTCAGCTGAATTTTTATTTGCATATTCTGTATGTAAGCAAGGGAAAGAAATGCTGACAGTATTGACAGTTCATCGGAAATAATTTTAAAAGATGCTACCTGAATCATGTGTCATGTATATTGAGGTTTTTGGAATTTTTGTTGAAAATTAGGGAATTGTTTTGGACACCAATGTCCATTTGTGTAACATTTAGCTTGTTTTCATGTGCATTCATGAGCAGTGTTGTGCAAGTTACTTCCAAAATGTAATACA
>NC_045740.1:1860383-1860686 GCF_008692095.1 Etheostoma spectabile
CTAGTTACTGTCATTTGAGAGTAATTAGTTATATTGCAATATTACTGTCTCTGAATTGCAATGCGTTACACTACTTTTGCAATACTTTTGAGTTACTTTCACCCAAATAACAGCACAAGTTTGACTTGACAACTAGCTTGTGAATTTCACAGTCAAATCAATAAAGTTTCCTCTTTATCCACTTTATTACATCATAGATTATTTATAATATGTTGAATAGTTAGTATGAATATGCAACGTAACTACATATTTCAGAAAATAGATAAGTAAAATGTACAAAAAGCAAGTAGGAGAAAATAAAAA
>NC_045740.1:1860696-1860900 GCF_008692095.1 Etheostoma spectabile
AATTAAAACTATCTTACAGTTGTATCAAAGTACAGCATTGTTGTAAAATGTTTGTTTAAAGCATTTGAATAAGAAATGTTGTTTAGTTTAAAACAGTCTAAAGGAAATGGTCAATTATACTGTGATTAAAACTCACTATCTACATTATTTATGGCGGTTTTCCACTGCGTGGTATCTACTCGACTCTACTCGCCTTTTTTGGTT
>NC_045740.1:1860910-1861809 GCF_008692095.1 Etheostoma spectabile
AAAAAAAGTCCCTGGGACCTGCTACCAGGTACTTTTTTTAGTACTACCTCAATCAAGGTTCTAAGCGAGCTGAGGCGATACCAAAAGTGGACGTGAAAACCTGCAGACTACTGGTTGGTCGGAGAGAATCGTCACTTCTCACTGCGTTTTAAGCAAACAAGAGTGTTGAGTGTGTGTCTGGAACAAACGCAACATTTAAAGTACTTGATTTACAGCTGATATGTTAAAAGCTACACCACCTTATTTGTTTAGCAGTAATTTAGTTTTACTGAGAACCGTCACAGGAAGTGCTTTTATTTTGAAGTCGTCTACACAGAAGTGGTCTGTTGTGTTAGTTTACTGAGATGAACATAAGACGCTAGATGCAAAACATGACCGTATGCTCACTTTCAACAGGAAATACTCACGGCATTTTTTGACTTTTGAAGAAATGTTTTGCGGTGTTGGTGAATTCTTAAAAAAACAGAACACCACTAAATGTTGCGCTAAAATGAAATTGTAACGAGTATAATATTACCAAAATTTAATTGGTAATGTGTTATATTACTGAGTTACAACAAAAAGGAATACATTACTGTGATTGTGTTAATTTTGTAACGTGTTACTCCCAACACTGTTCGTGACGCATGTTGAATGGATGATTACTCAAAATGGACAACTATGCAAAAACAGTACATAACAATAACTACAGAGAGAATGGTTAATGACTTAAAAGTAATAGTTTTTATTAAATATATTTAACAACATTATTGCAGAAGGAGTGCTGTGATTTATTGCTTGATGGGACCACAAAAGCCACATGTCATCATCTTCCGTAAACCACAGAAAAAGGCACGCAATCCCTTCTTCTTCTTCTTCTTCTTATTCTTATCAGCACAGTCTTGAACCAGGAAGTCATG
>NC_045740.1:1861819-1862639 GCF_008692095.1 Etheostoma spectabile
TCCTCCTGCTGCAGTATTTCCAGCTCATCAACCAAGTGCACTGCCACATTGGTCTCCAGTCTGACTGAAGATGTGTCTCTATTTGCTAGGCTTACCCTGGTGTCCATTTCCTCAAGAGACACTCGTGGCGAAGCCTTTCTCCTCTCCAGAGGTCCCTCTTTCAGCTGAATGTCAGCCTGGCTGGATGCATGAAACTGGTGGTCCATATATTGGACAGAGACTTGAACCAGGGTTTCCTTTTTTCTGTATGTGTCCTCAATCACATCTTTTGGCAAAGTGTCAACCTCTTCATCCAGAGAGACTTGTGCAGACATTTTACTCGCTTCCATGATTCCCATGTCCAGCTCCTCTGAGTAAGTGATTTCAAGACAAGCCTCCCTTTCCTCGAGAAGTCCCTCTTCCAGTTTAAGATGAGCCTTGCTGGATGCAACAAAATGCAATTCATGGTCCATATCCTGGATGGCAGAGTCCTGAACCAGGGTTTCCTCTATCACATCATTTGAAACATTTGAAGTATCCACCTCTCCATCCAGAGCGACTCGTGGAGAAGCTTCCCTCTCCTCTACGTGTCCCTCTTCCAGCTGAAGGGGAGCCTGGCTGGATGCATCCTGCTGCTCTACATGGTTCATGTTTTTAACAACATTATCTGGCAAAGTGTCCACCTCTTCATCCAGAGCGACTCGTGGAGAAGCCTCCCTCTTATCCACAAGTCCCTCTTTCATCTCCTCCAAAGGAGAGAGGTCCAAATAAGTCTCCCTCTTCTCCAGAGGTTCCTCTTTCATATGAAGGTCCATATTCTGGACGACAGAATCTTGAACCA
>NC_045740.1:1862649-1863302 GCF_008692095.1 Etheostoma spectabile
TTTTCTGTACGTGTCCTCTGTAACATCTTTTGGCATAAAGTCTACCTCTTTATCCAGAGCAACCCATGGAGAAGCCTCCCTCTCCTCAACGAGTCCCTCTTTCAGTTGAAAGTGATCCTGGCTGGATGCATCAGTCTGCACTTCATGGTCCATATCCTGGATGGCAGAGTCTTGAACCAGGGTTTCCTCTGTCACATCATTTGAAACAGTGTCCACCTCTCCATCCAGAGCAACTCTTGGAGAAGCTTCCCTCTCCTCTACGAGTCCCTCTTCCAGCTGAAGGGGAGCCTGGCTGGATGCATCCTGCTGATCTACATGGTTCATGTTTTTAACATTATGTGACAAAGTGTCCACCTCTTCATCCAGAGCGACTCGTTTGGAAGCCACCCTCTGCTTCACGAGTCCGTTTTCCAGCTCCTCCAAGGAAGTGAAATATAGAGGCGCCTCCCTCTCTGCTATGAGTACCTCTTCCAGTTTAATGTGAGGCTCACTGGATGCACCAAACTGCACTTCATTGTCCATATCCTCGGTGGCAGAGTCCTGAACCAAGTCCTCAGTCACATCATTTGGGAAAGTATCCACCTCTTCCTCCAGAGCGACTCGTGGAGAAGCCTCCCTCTTATCCACGAGTCCCTCTTCCAGCTCCTCCAAAG
>NC_045740.1:1863312-1864212 GCF_008692095.1 Etheostoma spectabile
AGAGAAGTCTCCCTCTTCTCCAGAGGTTCCTCTGTCATATGAAGGTGAGCCTGGCTGGATGCATCCATCTGCTCGTCATTGTCCATATTCTGGACAACAGAATCTTGAACCAGGGTTGCCTCTTTTCTGTACATGTCCTCTGCAACATCTTTTGGCATAAGGTCTACCTCTTGATCCAGAGCCACCCACGGAGAAGCCTCCCTCTCCTCCACGAGTCCCTCATCCAGCTGAAAGTGAGCCTGGCTGGGTGCATCAGTCTGCACTTCATGGTCCATATCCTGGATGGCAGAGATGACGCCCTCTCTAGAATTGTAATAGCTTTCATCATAGTCCATCAGTTTAAAGGTCCTGGAGCACTTGTCAAACCTGTTATAGATGGCTTCAACCATGGTATGGGCTTCCTTGGTGCAGACACAGAGCAGAAGAGTTTCAGAAACGCTTCCTAACCGAGAGAGGCATGGAAATGCTGAATTAGTCAGCAGTTTGCCAATCTCAGCACTGGCGGCTTCACTCTTGTTTTCCCGCTCTGGATCTTCCAGGAGGAACTTAAGAGCAGTGTCCACAACCTCTGGTATCAGCGCCGCAGCACTCTGTTCCAGCTCCATGAGCTCTGCTGGTTTTGCGTCCTCTGCAGAGACTGGGCCGCTGGCGATCTGAATGTCACAAAAGATTTGCAGCATCTTTCTGTGCAGGGCTGAAAGGAAGGTTTGTGCAACCTTTTCTGCTTTTGGGTGGACTATCGAGACCAACATCTGAAGGCCTTCCAGTGTGACCTTCCTGCTGAACAGCTGGGAAAGACACCTTTCTTTGTCCAGCTCGTCCAGGAGCTCTTCTTCCATCTGACTGAGACAGAAGAGTCTAGCTGTGGTCCAGGCCTGTCAACACCACTCTTTAGTTAGT
>NC_045740.1:1864222-1864533 GCF_008692095.1 Etheostoma spectabile
GACTGTAGCTGACTCAATTTAAAGTATTTAACATTTAATTATTGCTTAAGTATGATGATCGTCTATATTATACTCACCAGTTCAGCCATAAACAGTTGATCAATCCCTGTCCTCTCAATTATTTCCTGAAACCTGTCAAAAACAAAAATAGTGTGTTATTTCTACAACTTTAAAACATTTATAAAATCTTTCTAATGTAAATTTCCATACGGGTCACATCAATATTTAGTTTGACTCACTCTTCCAGGAAGCTTCTTCCTGTCAGCAGCCAGGTCTTCATGTCTCTGACAGATAAATAATCAGGAAGTTGC
>NC_045740.1:1864543-1864842 GCF_008692095.1 Etheostoma spectabile
TCATGAGCAGAAACTGCCTCAGCATCATTTTCTGCAACCCAGATTGAGTACAGCACAATTAGAAGCAGCTCACAGAAACACCAAACTATACAATGTAACGTCAACATAAACAGTGCACCTTTACATTTACACAAACTCACTTCAGCTTTGTAGTAGTGCTGCTCTTCCTCCGAGAAAGAGGACGGTCTCATTCTTTGGACTTGCTCGAAAATGAACCGGGTGTCCATTTTGAAGAGAAGTCAAGTTTGGAACGAGAAAAAAACGGTCAACTGGTTTGTGGAACGTAGTGAACGAGTAAG
>NC_045740.1:1864852-1865521 GCF_008692095.1 Etheostoma spectabile
GGGTGTGTATAGCTGAGAAGTCAGATACCAAATGAGAGAGATTCTGCAGCTGAACCTAAAGCTCACAGTGAACAGAATGTACACAATGCATCATAATAGTGAAGATTCTGTCACAGAATCCAATATGCAAATTAGAGAACCAAAGGGTATAATTATATATTAAAAAAAAAAACATGTATTTTTTTAAAATAAGCATCTTATTTAAGAGTTTACAGCGTTCACATCTTTATTGCTGCACATATGTCCACTGGTGGCAGACAAACCTGAAAAAAAACCTGAATTCATTCATATCTATTTGGAAATTATTGTTATTGTTTACAACTGCATGTTAATGCAGTAATAATATTAATCCAATAGTGAAATGATATAAACAGGACAGGGATCCTTCTGCAAAATAGGAAAAAAAAAAAAATTAAAAAATGCACTTTTAGTTTTTTAGACTTTAAATATATTTGTTGCTAATGCTAATGTCATGTGATTAGTTTTCACACATTGTCGCCAGGTCATTGTAATTCTAACCCTCCTCTTGTCCTCGGGTCAAATTTGACCCCTTTTAAAAATGTCTATATCAGAAATATGGCACTCTTTTAAACCAAATTACCACAAAAAGGATGGATTCCTTGAACGCTCATTGCAAGTACAATCACTTTCATTGAATTTTGGGTGTAA
>NC_045740.1:1865531-1872735 GCF_008692095.1 Etheostoma spectabile
TGGTTTCAAATCAGCATCCTGACCAAACTCCTCCACTAAACATTCATTCCTCTGATTAACTATTAGTCAAAATATTCATAGTTTCTGCTTTATTAGCTCAAATGTTAGGTATAATTGTATATAAATGAGGGTTATAGACCATGGATTCCAAAAAGTAATGTATAACTAGTGGTCGTAAAGGTGGTGTTAGTGAAATCAAAAAAAAAAATAATGCGTTAAAAATGTCAAATGTTGAAAAAAGGGTAAAGGCTTCCTCATGCTAATCCGCCTTAAAGAATCTTTAATCTCAAAATGGAAAAGAAAGGAAACTACTCATAAATGTTCTAAAGTAGGTTGTATCATTTTAATTAAAATGATAATCCAGAATTTGTGTGTGCTAATACTGTATTACATTATTAATCATAATAAGTTCATGATTGAAACAAGACAAATATTTGACTGAGGTTTCTGTTTCATATATAAAAATCTGCATACTTAACCAAAATATATAATTTTAGGATCAGTTGAATTTTGTGTGTGTGTGTGTGTGTGTGTGTGTGTGTGTGTGTGTGTGTGTGTGTGTGGTGTGTTGTGTGGTGTGTGTGTGTGTGTGTGTGTGTGTGTGTGTGTGTGTGTGTGTGTGTGTTGTGTGTGTGTGTGTGTGTGTGTGTGTGTCATGAGCCAGGACTGAGCCATACTAGGGATTTGTCAACAGCTGGCTGACCAGTGGGCTTTGTTGTTGTGAAATCTCACTGCCAGTGGAGAAAACCTGAGCCCATATGAGATTATGCAGTTTAGGGGTTAACATGGTCTATTTCATAAAAAACGCCAGGATACGTACTTTTAGTTATAGCTCGTAGCTATATATTTATAAATTTTCTTTGAAAAAAAAGTTGATTTGAAAGCAATCTCTGAGATGGTTAAGTGTGTATATCCTGCCAATTTTGGTAAATATTACACTCATTCTTTTTTATTATTTGAGAAACGATAATGTTTTTGTACTTTTCACATCTTATTTCAACATCCTGACTGTTTTTCCTCATTGTAAATTACTGTGAAAGGATTTCTATTGTGTCCGTATCCTTAGCAATGGAATGTAAAATCAAAGTTTAGGATCATGCAGGATGAATTGCACATTCCTAATCTGTACTTTCCCCCCCTTCATATCCCAGCCTGTCTTTAGGCCTCTCTGAGCTGAGCTTGCTGAGGTCCATCCTGGGTTATTAGACTGCTACCTGTGGAGACAGGAAGAGCAGTTCTAGCTTTATGAGAAGGATTCTGATGAGATGTCTGAGTGGGTGCATTGTCTGGTCCAGTGCGCAATTATTTGAATGGATCAGTGAGTATTGCTCACCGCCCTCGCTTCTCCAGCGCACTTACAGGCCTCACTTATGTAGGCTGGCTACATTTACTGCTGCTTTCCTGTGCAGTTGTTTTCTACCCACCTTGTTTACACCAGTATTGGCCCTTGTGCACTCAGTTCCCTGTAAGAGTGCAGTTTGCAGTGCTGTTGTGTTGTATGGTGCTTGATGTTTCAAAATATGAGGATGATCGTGATGTCACCTTCAGTTGAGTTCAATCAGGCGTGCTCGCTCCAGGAAGTGTTTACAGTTTTTGGAAGGGTTAACCATCCTGTGACAATGTCCATTCACAAAACCAAAAATGGCAAGTCATTCACACTCAGTCACTTTAATAGGTACACCTGTGCTTTCCAATGCAATTCAATACTATAATTCCTTCCTTTAGACAATGTTTAGTTTTTGTTGACATTGTTGGAAATGTGTAAATTCCTTGTGTGTTATATTGAGGTCAGGGTTAAATGTGGCTGTGTTATGGTCTGCATTATATTGAGCTGTGTTTCTAATTTCTTTTCCTTTCCATTTTCATTCATGAAGTGGCCACTGAGTGTATGTCACAATTACAGTTACCACACCTTATATTAATATTTGTGGCACAGTCAGTAATTTGTAATGGCATGAGCTTAAATCACCATTACCACTTTGAACTTACAATTTCCCCGACCCCAGGCCCCTTCCACTTCATTTTTTGTGTGCAGTCAGATAAAAAAGCGATTGATTAATCACAAAAATAATTGAAGGGTAAAGGGACCATGGCAATTATTGTTAGTTGACACGCTTTTTTAACTGCTAACTTAACCAGCTGTAGGTTCCTAAACTTCCACTTTGTTTTGGAATACTTGGTTCTAGCCTCTACCTTGTCTGCCAAGAGTTATTTTATGGACGGAGAACAATGAGAGAAGGGAAAGTGAAAAGCTACGTAAAAGCTGTGTACATCTCCATCTAATGAGTAGCTTCATTTTGGATAAAAGTGAGGACTTGAAAACAAATAAAGGCTAGCAAATAGTACACAGAAAGTTTCTGTCTAGTGATAGACTGATTATGCCAAAACCAATTCTTTTCTAAAGTAGCCAAAAGAAGAGTTTAATTAACGTAAGAGCTGTTAAAGCACTTCATCAATAGGAGAGATGTAGCTCGCCCTCTCCTCCACGTCTCACAAGTTGAGAGGGTAAAGAATAAGTTGTGACAAAGCTTTCCCACTCACTCACTCATTCTCACTTCTCACTTTCTCAATTCTCACTCTTTTACTCCACTGACCCAGTACCAATACAATCCTGCAACCTCAGCAGCAGTCCAATCAATACTCAATAATATGCGTGTCTGTAAGCTAAACACGAGCACCCCCACTGCACACAGTAGGCTTTGTTTGCAGGTGAGCAGACATCCATGTGTGAGAGGCTGTAATTTGCCATACTCTGCATTCATATCATAAGTTAAAGAAACAGAGAAAAGAAAGTGGCAGCTCCAGGGGGTTTAAAAGCGTGAGCTGACTTGCATGTTCAGCAGCTCCAACATCTCCAAGATAAAGAAGGGTGAAAACATGTTGTCAGCACCACAAAAAATGCTATACATGCATGTGGTCCTTTCACTTATTATTGTAGGTTTGTCCATAATACCGTTTGGTTTTTCTTCATTCTTTTCCTCTAATTTTCTGATATTTCTTCACTGTAAAGGAGCTAAATGTCACACTTAACGGTTGAGAGGAAGCACATGAGCAGCACATTTTACGTACAATGCGTCCAGTGCTTAAGCACATGATGCAGCACATGTTCTTGTGTTGTTTCTGCAAAATCAACACGGCACATCGCTCTGAGGCCAAAACAACATGATGCTTTTTTTAGTTCAGTGCTGGGTCTCCTTCATGTAGCTATTAGCTGAAAGAACAGTAGCAAGAGCAAACAACCACCCACATAAGAAATTTTGGAATATATTAAGAAAGGCGTGTGAATGTTCAACATATACACCAAAAAATTACGATTTCCCTTACCAATTAATCAGTATTATTTTTGCACAGAAATGAATTGTTCAGTCCATAAAATATAAAAATAGTGAGAAATGGCCATCACATATTCCCACAGCCCAACATCTGAAAAGTTTTTAAACAGTTAATGGACTATATTAAACTTACAGATACCTATGTAAAACAGAAAAGCAGCAAATCCTCACATTTCAGTAGCTGTTACCATGCAGCAAATTTTTCATTGATTAATTACTTTAACAAATAATCACATGGCAACACTGTCACTTTTCTGCCAATCAACTAATCAGTTAATTGACTAGTTTCTTTTTGGAAGTAGTATGGCATTGTATTTGCTAGTCAGCTAAGTGGATCATTTATTCATTTTGGGACTTTTGCAAATAAATAGTACAATGCCCCTTTAATGACCTGGTGTGGTATCTGATAATGCCTTTGGAGCAAAACTTCAGGTTACTGAAAAGAAAAATAATCCCCAAAAGAAGGCCCACTGTAGAGAACAGCTCTGACAGCGTAATTGAGGTCATGCCATTGTCTCAAATGTGAAGAAATGAAATGAGGTAACTGAATATGACAGCCCTGCTCTCGGACATAGCTCATGCCTCGGGGTCTGGATCGCTTTTCCTCTCATATCAGACATGAAAGGCTCGACAGCTCAACTGTTGTTAATCTTGGGATCTTTCAGGGTCAAGTGAACGTCGTTTCTGCAGTGCTTAGGTTCTCGGACACGCGTGATGGTGCATGAAGTTTGTGGCCTCTATTCATATAAAGTTAGGGTAAAGAGTTAAGGGAACACATCAATGTATACTTACATTACTGTTGACCATTTTCCAGACAGTTCATAGACTGATTTTAAAAACTTGTGGGAAAACTCAAACTAAAGGCAACTCTTGAGATTTGTGGTATGAACTAAGACCGACTGCTGCCAGAATTGTTGGATAACTAAACATGTTTTGCATGCTGTGGAAAACAGTTTTCAAAGTTAAATTTCAAAAAATCAAATTTATGATTCCCCAAATATTTATGACTTAATAAGCAACAGTCACTATAAATATAAAACAAAACTCATTTATAATATACATGATTAATGTTGGCGTAGCCAAGTCAAATTAAGCAAACAGAACAACAACTTTAGTATGAAAGTTCATTCTTGGCCCTCGGAAATGATAGTTTGAGAAAAAAAGTTTTGAAAAAAATCTTAAATCAGGGTCTAGAATTCATAAATGTTACATCATGATAACTCTTGATGAAGCCCATGAGATGCAATTAAAAGCCACCAAAAAAGGCTTGCAAGTGGACCTGTAAAATGACTAGCCTTTTCTGTAGTGCCATGCCATGGATGCTGAAACCATTTCACACCCAATCTTTAATGCAATTTGCAGCTACTACAACGTCTGTTGTGTAAATAAAAACACCAGTTGTCAATCTTGTTCTTTAGATCAATATGTCACTTTGCTTTCTGAAAAAAAAAAACTAGAAGAAAAGCTGACTTGAAGCTGTAGTCACAGACTATTTTTACAGCAGACATCTTGACAGTAACACTAACAATGTGTCCCTTCTAGCAATTACTGAAGTGCAGAAAGTAATGATGTTATTGGTAACACCTGTAATGGACCAGTCAAAATGACGTCTGTTCACATATGACATTTGCAATTTCTTGAGCCTTTAGTGCGTTTGTATATTTTCTTTATCAGTGATTTGTTAAGTGCTGATGTAGGGCTGCAACTAACAATTACATTGTCAATACATATGTTAATTGTTTTCTTTAAACCTGTTTAATTGACAGACTACAGAGTGTGCGATTAGTTTTTATAGAAAACAGTGTTTTCTTAGCTGGAGACAGAGGATTTGTTCTCTGCATGTTGATCCCTATGACCAATTAGGAATATTTATACAGGATCCTCCATAGGGAGTAATCCATAATCTTGACTGCCTCATGTAGCCATATAATATCTAATTTATTTGATATGAGTCTCACTTGAGACATTGCTTAGAGAAAAAGAGACATGCTACCAGTTGCTACGTCTTTAAGCATGATAACTATGGGTAACGACAGTCTTTTGAGAAAAAAAAAAGTGTGGAGTTGTGGAGCAAAAAGTGACAGAATTCTAGAAACACCCTTTCCAAAAGTACATATTTATATTTCAGATTTTGTTCCTGCATGCCCTTTGGCTATCTAACTTCTTGAGCTCTAATTTCCTATACTAGCAACAGGGTCACTGTAGACTTAACATGTCCTACGGTGTGGCTAAATCGAGAATGCCTAGAGTATTGTTAAGCAGTGTGAGCTTGTCCACGACGACAGCAGCTCGCAGCAACAGCGCACCATCTGCCAGGTGTTGTATAATAAAGTATTTATGTGGCTTTCTGGCCTCTCTCCTATATGCGTGGCTCTTAAACTTAAAAGTGAATTTAACGAGTGTGCATTTGCTGACTGTATCTCGCATTGTCTCACACAAAAACTGCTCTCATGAAGGGAAACTCCTACACAGAAATTGAGTTTGGAAGGGTTTTATAGTCCTAAGAACTGATAGGAATTAAAGGTCACGCCTTGAAAATGGTAAGGAGGACATTGAAGCCCTTAAAATCACCTTTTGGAAAGTTTAAACTAATCCAAGACATAGCTGTTACCAAACTGTTTTTGTTTCTGATAGAAGGGCATGCTTGAAATGATGTGAGTAGAGATGACATCTGGTCCTGGAAATAGTTTCCCTATTAATTCAATTTGCTTTATTGGAACAAACAAAGAAACAACAACAAAGAATGAACAAAGAAAACATGTTGCCAAAGCAGTTTAAAGAAAATTCATATGCATATCACGTATAAAATACATACGTAGGTGTCACATAGATTCTATACTGTACCGATTGCTATACAACACACACTATTATACACAATATAATACGTTACAGTTTTGTATAATTATTATACAATACTAAACCACTCTGTAATTTTGGGATCATTTGGTGGTATTTGTGGTTGTGAGTCCCTCCAGGCTATGGCAGCCGGAAACATATTTAGAAGCCAGTGGAGCTTCTGTCTCTTCTACTAGGAGAACTTCCAGCTTCTTTTCTGGGTTGAACATTGGGAAGTTTGCTATTTTTCCAAAGTGTAAATATTGTTGTGAAAAGAATTTTTCACTGTGGAACAGGCTGTGCATCTCTGTTTCAACCTCCCTGTTGAGCAGTGAGCACATACACACAGTATGTACTCTATTGTATTTATTATTCAAACATATACCCAAATGTATATCACCTACGTATATTACACAAATAATACTTGCCTGTTGCAGTACTATCTACTACTACTATTATTATCTCTTTATGTCTTAGGTGTCCTGTTAAACTGAAGTAAGGTTTCAAATCCCTGTTTTGTGTCCTGTTATCCTCTCTCTGTCTAGGGTAATCAATGCAGGAAAGAGCACATTAAATGAAGACCAGGCCTGCTGTGAGGTGCTGGTGGTCAAAAGGAGACCTGCAGGAAGCTCCACGCCCAACCGGACCCCGATGGTCCGCAGGAGGTCTTCCCTGCCCAATGGAGAGAGTTTGGGCCTCCGGGAGTGCTCAGTGAGTCAAACTAATGGGCGTGGTTGCATCAGAAAATATCCCCCTTTTTCACCATACACAACTTGAATGACATTGTGCAGACACATTTTTATGACCACAGGAAGTGACAGAATAACACATAACAAAATATTTTGTCCATTTGTTATCCTTAGACATTATCACACACTTCATTTAAAATCTGATCACCGGTGAAATCCAGCTAATGGTCAGAGTGGATGTAGTCCTTGAATGCCCCTGGGGTTCTGCAGTTTGGACCCAGTGTCCCTTCATCCCATCCCATCAGCAGTTTATTGGGGCGTACTGCAAAGCGTCCTTTACACACCATA
>NC_045740.1:1872745-1878532 GCF_008692095.1 Etheostoma spectabile
TCAGCAGCGCTCGACAGGCACTAATACGGGCAGGCAAATGCTCACAGAAAGTTAGCAAATGTCCTTCTGCAAGTACAGTATGTTGTGTACAAAGGAAGGTCAAGTAAGAAACACTGTATACCATTTATGAAAGGAAAACTCAGCTGTTTGCTTTTGTAGGGAAATGTGTACTACATTGACACAATGCTATTCTATTGATATAGTTATTCAGTTACTGACAATGGTGGCTCTGTCCTTTTTTTGCTACATAGCTAAAAAAAATATAACCCACTAAACATTGATGTCTTATCGCCTGTGTTTCAGTTTCTTTCTGATTTGACATGCACTCTGTGATGTCTGTATTTCCTCACTGTTCTTCCATCTCTTACCCTTCATATAAAGCTCTTTGTCATTTAATTTCTAAAGGCAATAGCTATCTATATAACATACCTATTACTAACACTTATGCTATAATTTCCCCTCAGCCCACCAGCGCTTTACTAAGACCCACTCAGAGCCTACAGGAAACTCGTGCAAGTACCTCATGACTCACTGTGGCAGTGCTACTAGACTAATAAGAGTACTAGTGTAGAGCCTTTTTAGTGCTTTTTCTTTGTTAATAGGCTCATTCTTAGAATATGCCTGCACTATATTTAGTCAACCTAAAGAGCTTTAGTGTGTGCAGAAATATGTGCTAGCAATGATCAACACTCAGTGACCAGAAAAACGCAGTATAACCCCTGCCCCTGCAGAATAAGTCTACCCTCTCTTTTTAATTTACATACTTTGTGTGTCCTGACATGATGAGATGTGTGCAATAGCAACTCCATGTCCATATTTTCATTTTATATGACTGATTACTTAGAGTAGAGTTAAATGTGTATCTTAACAGACTGGAAAAAGTCTGGCTATTAATTCCAGGAGTGCGGCAGATCATAGAGTTGCTGCACTTTTTGAAGGCGGCAAACTCAAAGGTGTGGAACGAATGACCCAGATCACAAGACACTTTTTCTAAACATTATGTGGGAGGGGGTACTTTGTAGATGAACACAGAAGACAGTATCCAGCTTTGGAATACACGGTGTATCATGTAGGTCTATTAAAACCTGCATATTTGAGGCATTGATCCCAAAGCATAAATTAACATCATAGCAAACCCAGTTGGGCAAACCCAGGATGAAGGGTGCTTTTAGATAAAAAGAAGTCATTGAATGAGGCCCTGAAAGCATTCCAATTTAACACCTACAGCATGGGAAACATTTAAATATACTATCTGTAGCAGCTGTAGCTCAGAGCTAAAGTCAGTCTAATGTGGTGTCTATTCTTCTGGTCACTGGGACAGTATATAATGTAGTTCCCAACTCTTTTGGCTTGTGATCCTTTACACAACTGAACATCTTCTTGTTACCCCACCACAGGTTGCATATTAAATGTCAGTTGCAAGAGTCTCCACCCGTGTTATTCCCTTCCCTTTAGAGGCCTAAAGAAGTAAACTATTCAATATTTTACAATAAGCAAAGATAAGAGAAAAGTCACTTTCCTTATTTCCTTTTTCTAATTCCCCCCTGAAATTTACAGTATCTTGAGATTGGCGGTTTATTCCAGGTAAGGAACCATAGCAGAAATATTATCTGACTGCAAAGAGAAGGAAGTTTTGAATTACCCCACATTCACACTTTTATAACATTTGACAAAAAATCATTACATTTCATTCATTTTGACAATAATAAAAAATACAAACCAAACTCTTGGAGTTATCAGAAACTGGATGCCCTTGTTGACCAAGCATCCATTTAGATATGCTTAATAAATCTTAAATTATTTGATTACTGTTATCAACTTCTGACTGATTGTTAGAGAAACTGTTAAAGACACGTCATATTTATAGGGAACCATGTAATCATAGATTTTTTATTTTCTGTGGACTGCTGATGACTATCAATATAAATCAAACAGATACAAATATTGACCAAATAATTAGTGTGTCATTGTCTGATGTGTGTTTGACTCTATCTGCATCTAGGACAGCTCTGAAGACCTAACCTTCCACTACTGGGCGTTGTTTGATGGCCATGCTGGCTCTGGGGTGGCTGTAATGGCTTCCCGCCTTCTACATCACCACATCGCCATGCACCTTCAGGAGGTGATGGAGATTGTATGCACTCCAAACCTGCTGGCCCCCACGTGCCTCGGAGAGGAGCCCATCAATCACCACCTGACCTCCACATCCCAACGCGCCCTCACCAGGGCCGCCTCGCTCCGTGGTGCTGCAGGGGCTCCAGGCTCACCCAGCACCCCACCTACACGCTTCTTCACTGAGAAGAAAGTCTCACAAGAAAGCCTGGTGGTCGGAGCCATTGAAAACGCTTTCAAAGACATGGTAAGATGCGTGTGCTTGGTATAAAGTAGAAGTCGGAAGTCCGCTGAATCTTTTTGTCAATAATGTCTTAGATAAACTCTTCAATGTGCAATGGAAATATTATAAACACCATTCAAATTACAGAACATAGACAAGCCATCCCCCAAATCGTCTTCTCGTCTTCTTTATAGTTCACAGATGACTTTCATGAAAAGTTAGCTGGAAGGAAATTTAGATTTTTGGTAGTACTTTTCAGCATGATATTAAAATGATGCATTGTATTATGTCTAATACATACTTTGTGGACTGTTGGAATTTGTGTTGCACTATGTAGACTATCTCTCTGATGTTCCTTGTGTGATGCTACTTCGTTTAGGGATTTTATATAATTCCCAGAATAACACTAGGCTGTCAAATCGCCTAGAGTTGGTGCTTCCATCGCTGGTTGTATGTGTATTTGGAGAAAAAGGCTGGTTATGCACTTTTCTAAAAAAAAAAGAAAAGAAAAAGACAAAAGTGTTTCCAGCTGCATTGCTTGAAAAAGAAAGAAAGACAGTCTGCTAAATGCAAGCCTACAATCTAAATGCTGTAAGTGTTTTCATTGCATGTGTTTTACATTTACATTACACCCACATCATAACAGAATTTGCAACAAATTACCCAGAATTTCTTAACTCTTAAACCCAGTCAAATAACGCTACAAAGAAAATCTATATTTTGGGTATGAAAAACTTGTCTATTGTAGGCTTGAAAAGTAGCTGCAAATAGCTGTCTGCTCCTGTCTTCACAAAGAGCTGTGGATATGGTCAGCTTGAATTATGCTTGTTACAATTTATTCCAATTGTCCAGTGGAAAAATATATCAACACCCATAAAAAGTTCCCTATAATAATCAACCTCTCTGCTGCTTACACAGTATATATTTCACCAAAAATGATGAAGCCACCATTAAGGTATTAGATTCTTAAAAGTTATTTTGAGGTGATAATTACAGTACTGCTGTAAGATGACATGAACCCATCATTCCCTTTTTGGAGAGATAAGTGTCTTACCTGCTGGCTGAAGGAAATACGGTGTATAAGATTGCGGTGTGATAGGGTTAGGGTTGTATGTGTCTGTATGTGTCTGTGGTGTTATGGTTAAACCTAACCCTAACACCACAGACACATACACATGTACAAAATTAAAGGGGCAAAGGTAAAAATGCCCCATGAAATCTCAGAAGTGAAAAACACGTTTCGAGGGGCAAAGAATCCCCTCCAAGATTTTGTAAATATATATTACCTATTTTGGCCATGTTCCTTTTCCAAATTCAAACTGTATGACTGTTCTTCTCAAAGTAAAAGCACAGTAAGTCAGTCAGTCAGTTAGTCAGTCACCCAATAGCCTCAGAGCCAGGAGAAGTGATTTTTTTTCCATCTAGCTGCTGTAGGTCACACGCACGCACGCACGCACGCACGCACCACTCACCAACGCCGCACTCACACACACACCACAACAAAAAAAAAAACATACACCACCCAACACACACACACACACACACACACACACACACACACACACACACACACACACAAGCCATCTGGCCATGCTGTAAGTGGATGCTGGATACTTGCAGAGGCCAAGAGATCAAGACCAGAGCCAATCAAACAGTGTTGGCCTGCATGACAGGCTTTGAGGGGGAAGAGGTCAAAGGTCACTGGCCGCAGTTTTAACATCAGGGTTTCGATCAACACCCTTTGTTATGTTTTTCTTCTGATGGATTGCGAAAGAGTTGTGATCATATATGTTACGTTGAGAGTCACTTATTTTGTTCTCAAATCAATTATAGACAGTCTTAACAATGATTAGAGCTGCATCCATGATTATTTTCATTATCAAGTGATTATTTTATCTGATATTTTCTTGTCAGCTATAAGCAAATATTGCCTGTCACAAGTTCACAGAGGCCATGGTGACATGAGACCGTGTTTTCTCTCAGCAACAGTTTAGAACGAACATATGAGTTTACTTTAATGGAAGACTAATAGCAAGAAAATATTTACATTTTAGATACTGTAAACACAAAAAAGAAATAACGATAAATTGATAATGAAAATAGATGATTTATATTATTTAATATATGTAAATATATATATATATAAATATAATATATTACATTTAGTGCATGTATAGGTACTAAGCATGTGTGTGTTATTCAGGCCTGTGTGCAATAACAACAGAGTGTAAATTGTATAATTTCTCCTTGCGGGATTAATAAAGTATACATTATTATTAGTATTATTATTAGTATTATTTATGTCCACTGATTAAATGACTAAAGGTTACAGCTGAGGACACATACAGTACAGTCCATATAGTAAAAAAGTAAAACAAATGGAAGAATATGACAAATGCAGAGGCCTCCATGGGAAGTACAACAGACCAAATGTAATCTGTGAAGCCCTGCTGCTGTAAACCCCCGCCGCCTGGTTTCAGAACCAGGTTAGAACAGAAACTATCTTCCAGATCTGCAACGTTTGTGTTGTGGGTGGGGTTACTCAGGGAGGTTAAATAACATTTTACAAGAGGGCAGTGCAGCTCAATCCAATTAGAAAATTCAATTACTCAGCGCACCCTGGTGTTTCCATGTCTTTACCACTAGGTGGTAGTGTGCAATTACCTATTCTCATCAAGCAACATGGCCATTAAAAGGGAAATGTTGTGTTGGGGGGCACTTATGGCATGTGTAGGTGTAATTAATGATTGTAGATGGATCAGTGAAGGAATTGAAAGGTCTATTTTAAATGTTTGGTTAATGATGAGGGGATTTTTTTTTCACAGAGTCATGAGGATTGTGTTTTTGAACTACAGTTGCACATTGTTGTTATGTCAGAATACTTTTTGTTAAAATAGAATGGCAGTAATCCGCATCAATCCAGTTTTTCTGAGGAGTATTCAGGATATAGATTTATACGATATTGTAATCATGATTCATTTTGTACACTGTTAAGTCAGTGCATAGTCTGACTTACTACAATGCTGTAGTTTATGTTGCTGCCTCTGTTCTTCTCTCTTTTTTTTGTCGGAAACATATTTGCCCTAGAAAGAGTCCTAGAAATCAGCAAACATCTATGTCTCACTCGGCTTCTCGCCTCTCCTCTCACATGCCTCTCTGGCTCTTCTTCCCGCTTTGATTATGCACTCTTTACCCTCTGTGTCCTCTCTCTTTCTTAAAGGGGAATTGCGCTGAAATCCACCATTTTAAAGGTTGCAGTTGATGTCGCAGCTGGCCTCAAACAGAGAGCTAGAGTCATTTATTTTTACTTCAGAAACCATGTTTTAATTGATTGCGATACGATTCACATAGTACACATTTCACTTTGAACAAAAGACCATTATTTCTACTTTTGCTGAGTAACAGCCCAAAACTCAACTTTGGCAGAGTCCCACCTCTGAAAGCCCCCCCCC
>NC_045740.1:1878542-1880573 GCF_008692095.1 Etheostoma spectabile
CCCCCCCCGTCTTATATTTTTTTTAATTAAGTTCATTCTTTAAGAAAATGGGAGGTGTCCGAAAGTCTAAGGAATGTTTGGTATAACTCTAGATCTTTGTCTCAGAGTTTAGATTCTCCATATCTTATCAGCGGGATCCGCCTTTAGTTCTCCTCTGACACGACTCACTGCATTCCTGTGGAAGTTGCCAGTGTGTATGGAGCTGTTGCTGAAGACAGATAAACACTCAGGGATGTGTAAACATCAAAAACAATGTGAGACAAGGCTTATGAGCTTAACCTTTTTGGGGCCATTACAGAAAGAGAGAAGATGATATCACCGGCCTCGTATGATCCTCTTCAGTATAAAACATGCATGTACCTGGTACTGCATGTGTCCGATTGAGCTATACTTGACGTTTGACCATCATGTGACACATCAAGTATTTTAGGAAATTGGCTTATTGGCAGAAAATCAAGCAAGTTACTGCTCCTGGCCAAGAAATAGTCATTCCCCCCTAGCAGTTTCCTCCTACTTCCAGTTATGCTAAGATAAGTTAAACGCCTCCTAACTTCAGCTTTGACAGACATGAGAGTGGTATCGATCTTCTCTCACTCAAACAGAAGGCAAATAAGCATATTTCCCAGAATGTTCTATTCCTTTAAGTTACTGTTATTGTTAACATGAGGTACGTTGTGGTTAAGCATTAGCCTTTAGGAAATTAAGGTAAATAAATGTAATGTTTTCAATTCATACTAAAGTGTGTGTGTGTGTGTGTGTGTGTGTGTGTGTGTGTGTGTGTGTGTGTGTGTGTGTGTGTGTTTTATGAAATGTGATGAGTAGTTTCATTATCCATCCAATTTCTATATTTATTCATATTCTCTATTCCAGTGGTCTATTTCAAGGGCAATAGTTTAGTTTAAAAAAATGTAATGCATGGATTTTATTAATGCGCTATTAAAGGCAAATCAGCTAAAAGGATTTATTTAGTTAATGACTTGTCTCACTGTCCATCATCAGAGTTTTCCTTTTTTCCCGATAATTTCTTTCTGCCATCACTGCTCTCTGTTCTCTTTTCCTGTTTCAAAGGCGAATAGCTTTAGACTCTAATTAATTCTGCAAATGCACTGCCAGTTAACGCTGCAAACAGCATAGAGAAAGGAGGTTTTGGTCCAACCTGTAGCTTAAAGGTTGTACAGTAACTCAACAGCAGCTTTTTCCAGTTAAGTCAAACCTTGTCTTCTTTTTTGGCGAGTAAGCTGAAGATTGCTAAGAAGATTGTGGCCCTTATGACAATATTGGCTCCAAAAGGCTCATTCTCAACCTATGAAACATGTACTCGCAAATCCTTTGAGCGTACCTTATTATGTCCATTTTGTAGAAATATGTAGTCTTTAATTGGTCATTCGCATCACTTTATGGTCTTTTTGGGAGTATCTAAAAGGTTAAAAACCGCTGTATAAAGATTATAAAGTTTGGAAGAGAGGTGTTGAGAGATGTTTTGAGTTTGAGTGTGGTTTCCTTTGAGGTTTTGTTTAATTAAGATGACAGCTGATGCAGTTTGCTGGGGTGAGATGTGTCACTAGATTGAATGATTAACTTTATTTTTTTTCTTACTTACTGGGTGATTACATTATTTACAGACAATTCATTGTGTTAATTTGCTGATGTGATCATATGATGTGATATGAAATCTGGTAATTCTGGATTAGGCAGTCCTATCTCGTGGCATTGTCTTCTTCCTTCGAAGAAAGAAGACAATGCCAAGGAAACAATAAAGAGTTTACAGTAATATGAAGAAGTGCAGAAACCATTTCTCTCTCTCTGCTGGTTAGTTGGCCCAGTGTTTAGATTCTTCGTGGCGAAAGTAGAGAGAAGAAAGGTGTAGATGTTTATGCAGAAGTTTTCATTATTAAAGACTGCCCGGAGCAAGAGCTATTGAATACAGCGAGGATAAATATGTATGGCTCGCTATGGATTCATAATTCATTCACGGTGAAGGGCACATTGTTTACCCTCCCCAACACACACACACACACACACACACACACA
>NC_045740.1:1880583-1892361 GCF_008692095.1 Etheostoma spectabile
CACACACACACACACACACACACACGCACACGCACACGTATCTATCCTCCATTCTCCTTCATGCCCTCTCACTCTTGAGAAATGTGTACAGCAGCAACTATGTGTGTGTGTGTGTGTGTGTGGGTGTGAGTGTGTGGGTGTGTGTGTGTTGTAACTGAGGAGTACATGTGTTCAGAAACAAGATAATTCTGTCTTATACAAAACGGCCTGCACAAAAATGCACACACAATCACACGGACGTAATGAAGGTGACTGTACACACACATCCAGTTACAAAAGCTTTTTATGCACACCCACATGCAGAACTCTCTATACACACTTGCACTCTGATTCTCACACACACATATCTGTCTTTTCTGCCAGACACAAACACACGTATATTTATGCACACATACAGTACACTACAAACATAGACACTGTACACAAACACACACATTCACACAGTTGTAATCAGATGGAGGTAGTCAGAAGCGGAGCAGAAGGCGATGAGCTTTAGTTGGGGTTACATTCCTCATGGGAAAACGTGTTAGGGATGGCCTTGCTGCACATGTGTTCGCCAACATTTTTCATCCAACTCAATCTGTTGATAGTGACGGAGGGGTGCAGTGAAGGCGCCTTAGGGGTCATCCATTTTCCCGGGATAAGTTCCAGCTTCTGTTTTGCCATTAAAGGCCCCTAAGAGGCAGACGAACAGTAGCAACGGAGAGCATAAAAGGGTTAAAGCAAGTGTGAGCAGCTTGGTTCAAATTTATGTTAGCATTTTGATTAATTCGCTGACAGGTTAATTATTCCTCTAATTAACGAACTGATAGCATTGGGGTTTTTTCAAATACCTTTTTTTTTGGGTTTAATTAGTAGCAAATTAATCTGGGTTAATTAGCTGGTGTAATAACCAGCGGTCCCTCCAAACTTTCTCTCCTATCCTTTTGGTTTCCATTCTGTTTTATTGCTCCTTGACTTATGGCCCTGTTGATTAATTAATTTATTATGGTGCTATAATTAATAATGGCATCATGGTGGGTTCTAAGTACCAGGGAAGTATTTTACTTGGTATCAGGTTTTTGCTTAAATGCTTTGTGCCGCAGCATGATAGGAAAACATTTTTGAAGGCTGTGATGATTAGAAACACGATTATGTGTAGTGGATGGGTTTGAATTATGTGCTCTCATCAGAGAATTCCTTTGTGCGTGTGTTTCCATTTAGGATGTGCAGATAGAGAAGGAGAAGGCAGTCTACAACATCTCAGGTGGCTGCACTGCTCTGGTGGTTGTCTATTTGCTTGGGAAGCTCTACATTGGGAACGCCGGGGACAGCAGGTAAGATACACATACACATACAGTACTCCTATGTAGGGTTGAAGGATTTGGTGAAAAATTGAATTTCGATGTATATTGTGATTGTGATTCGATTTGCAATAATTATTTTTACTTATTATGCTACATATTGCACCTTCTACAATCACGTTAAATATCCACTGAAAATAGGACATTTCTCTCATAGGTGAGCCAAATTCTCTGGGCGGGCAAAGCAGAGAAAGCGGAGGTAACCTTGCTCCTTATGACCTCATAAGGGGCAAGATTCCAGATCGGCTCATCTCAGTTTACACCTATCCCCATTTCTAGCCACTGGGGGAACGCATACTGATGTTAAAAAACCTCATAAAGTTACATTTTCATGCCATGGGACCTTTAACACCTTTAATCACAATTAGCTTATCACTTTCTTTCGAATTGCAATTTTGATTTGAAAACGATTAATCCTTACTCCTATGCACAAAAAGCGTACCTTTGCCATGACGCTCACCTTCACGTGCCCCGCAGCCAGCAGGAGCAACAGTGTTCCAGCTTACATCAACACAGTTTTGTTTTGTCTGCTCCGTCAGGGCTATCATTATCCGGGCAGGGGAAGTCGTCCCCATGTCAGCAGAGTTCACACCGGAGTCAGAGAGACAGCGACTGCAGTTCCTGGTAAGCAGGAACCTTTCTCGGCTCCTTTCTAACAAGCACAGCTGTCAGAAATGAGCAGAGCTGACCTCCCCTCCCGTAGAGACACCGGCTATGCTTAGCTCTGTCTCTCTTACACTGCCTGCTTTCTTTGCCAGCTTAATAGACTATGGAATTGTTTTTCCTATCCCCTGGGTATGTCGATCTTCTTCTTTTTTTATGCTTTTTTTTTCTTTTCATATCAAAGGCCTACATGCAGCCCCACTTATTAGGAAACGAGTTTACACATCTGGAATTCCCGAGGAGAGTCCAGAGAAAGGAAGTGGGGAAGAGGATGCTGTACCGTGACTTCACCATGTCGGGATGGTGGGTTGACTGATTTATTGATTTTTGACTGATTTTAATCTTTTAATGTCAATGCATGTTACACGTCATGCAAACTGTGAATACCACAGTTTTGTTCCCCCATTTTGCTGATTCAATATGTGTGTCAGTAAGCTTCTCCTCTGCATTGCTGATGATTTCTTTAACAGATTTGTTGAAAAACTGTTCAATTTTTTACATCCTTAATCTGTGCATCTGGTCGGATCCATTCATGAGCCCTCTGAGACAAATTTATGTCAAAATAATTTCTGCTTCCTAGCCTCGTATAATTATGCCTTGCCGAAACAATTGCTTTGAGACATTATCTACGTTTGAGTGACTTCCCATGATGTACTACCCTTTATAAAGAAATAACCGCAATCTCCATCCTATTCAGTGTACAGTATTGTACAAAAGTCATTTAAACCTTCCCTGTCAGTAGAGGCCAGAAGGTGGCCTTGGCATTTCTGTTTCTGTGCATGTGAGAGCAAAGTAAGAAGGAATACGTGGGCAAAGCAAGGACATCTTACTGTGGCGAGAGAGATAATAAAGGTCAAATGCCAATTGGCAGATTCTACGTGAACTGTAGAAAAATGCAAACCGTTTTTCAAAAAGTGTCAAAGACAAGAGTGTTTCATAATAAGGACACGTAAGCAAAGCACACTTAACTCCTGTGTAGCAGCTTTTGCCAGTAGGTAAAAGCATTGAAGGTAATACTTCAAGTACTTCAGAATTGTACTTAAACACAGTACTTGAGAACCTGCACTTACGTACACACTACCACTGGTTTTTGCTCTTGTTATTAATGGATTTAAATATTGAAGTTCTTTGTTCTTGAAGTGTTTTAATTACGTTTACCCCCTGTAGAACATGTGTTGTTCAAATGTATATGCACTCATGCATATATGAGTAGGTGCAGGTGACTGAGGAGAGATTGTGTTTCTTCCGTGCAGTTGTGTTTTGTGGCGCCGCTCGGTTCAGCAAATGTAGGTCAGTCAGCCTCTGTGTTTCTTATTGGGCCCAGAACTCTCCGCCTGTCGTCTGCCTGCTTACTGTCTTAGAAGCGCAGACGGCCTGTGATGTATATTTAATCAGGTTCTACCCATAAACGAGCTCTGCTCGCTTCATCCAGACTAAGTCTGGGTCTTAAATTAGGACCCTGTCAGCTGGCATGGCTGATTGCTATGATATGCTTGTGCGTAATTTAACAGTGTCATCTGGTATAGGCGCAGTTCAGACACTATAGGTACAGAGGATTTTTTTATGTCTCTGCAGCATCCTGTCTGCACATGTACCCTCTCCTGTCAGTGTGTGTAGCCAGAGTGCCTACATGCTGTGCCTGTGTGGGTGTACACTGGCATCCTATTCACTCAAAGGCATCCATGATCAAGGCCACGCTCTAATGAAGGCATACAGGCCTGCAGCCCACCTCTCTCTGTCTTCATCCCTCACTTTCTGAACCTCCCCCTCCGTCGGCCAGTTGGATACTTTGGCGTTGCAAACTGTAATGGTGGCCGTTGTCCAGGATGGCGGGCGGTTTTGTTTGTGAGACGTCCCAGAGTGATGAATGTTGAGCGGTCAGCGTTGTCCGACGTGATCCAAACACCAAGGCAAAACACAGCCAGTCATGCGGAGGGAAGGTGGAAAAGAAGGTGGGGGCGGGGGGCGGAGAAAAAATGAGAAGGAAATTCCTTAAAAGACAGAGAGAAATGTAAGCTGCAAAGATAGAAATAGAGATAAAACAGTTGGTAAAATTTAAAGATGTAAAAGAAAATGAAAAAAGATGGTGTGTAGGCCACATAGGAGGGCAATGATAAATGACCATGAACGGCGGTCAAGCTGTCTCCCTTAAATGCCCACGCCCACCAGGGTGTCTGTTCTCCTCCTGATCCTACAGACAATGAATGTGAGAGGACAGAGACTAACACACACCTTCATCACTGTCATACATTTTTACTCCCTCTCCTGCTCCTCCCTCTATTCTTCCCTTCTTGTTGCACTATGCCTTTGTACCAATATGACTGATGCCTATAGATTACATTTGGAGTGTAGTTGGGTCACTGCCATTAACTCTGGCCTTTCTTTGCTCCTGAAGGCACCACTGAATCTACGGTAAAACCCATCAAGCTTGGCCAAAAAGTTTATTTGAACCCAACTGTCTATTTCACCAATTTGGGGGACTCATCTGTTTATGAAACAGGCCTGGCACAATGTCACCTAAAAGTCTGTTAATCGGATGTGTATGCGTAGAAATGTATGAATATAGCATATATAAAAGTGTGCAGATAAGGATGCTGAGCAAACACGCCTAATGTTTCTCTGTCACCCCTCTTTGCACCAAGCGGAGATGACATCACTCCTCTCCTGTCCGTCTCTTCTCACCTGCAGAGAAGATGATACAACCCCCCTCCTTCCCTGCATCCCTCTCTTCCTCTCCCCCCCCCCACTCACGCTCTCTGTCGGTCACACTCTGCAACGTATCAGGCGGCCAAACAGGCCTTGAATGTGAAAGCACTCAGTGTTGTGGTCAAACAGTACAGCCCTTGAGCAACTTTCCTTGCTGTTTTTGGACTCTATGTCCCAGAGTGGGAAGCAGGTATCATAACAGGATTAATGTGTGTGTCTCTCTTTCTGTCACACACTCGTTATCTCAAGTCTGACAGAATGGATTTGCTGTAAACACAAGTCTCCGGAGGAAGACTGTCCCAGACAGGAGGCACTGAGGATTTCATCCAAGACACCTTTGAAATAATGACATAAAGAGTATGTCCCAACGTAGTAGTATCTTTAAGGAAACTAACACTTGAATGTGAAATACTCAAATGAAAGAAGTTTGAAGTGACTTGGCAGCAGAAATAGTGTTTCCCTTTTTTTTTAAAAGAGAGGGTGATACTACTGATGTCCTAGTTTAATTAGTACCTCTTTTAATGCTCAGTTTAGGCTTTACATCATCAAACCGCTGTTTTAGAGGTTTTTCCACACTATGAATATTGCAAACATTAGTGAGGAAACTCTTCTACAGGCGTTACAGCTCACTGCTCCGAAGACTTTCAGGCTACAAACTGTATTTCTGTGTTTGTGGGCTGCGTTCGCTCTGATAGTCCTCGCTCTGCACACTGTTAAAAAAGTGGTGAGTGCAGCAGTATAGCGCTCGCCTAAGGTGGAAACATATGGTCTCTCTGAGTGGAACCAGCAGTAATGTAAAAGCCAGCCTGGTCCCTGCTAATCTGCTTCGCAGCAGCTGAAATACATTGGATAACGTGTGTGGGGCAGGCCCGGGTCGTTTAATATTTGCAAATCCACACTTTTGTTACGTTTTGTTTTAAGCAGGTTTTCTAAAAAGCTGTAATTTTAAAAAAAAACACATAAAAAACATTCTAAAGTCAGTTAAAATTATTTTTATGACCAATTCTTTCTTCCTTACCTCTAGTCTAAAGGCTAAAATAAAGAATAACCTGTATTTCTAATTGGTATTTGATCCAGGTAAGGATGCCAGATTTTTCTTTTCGTAGCACCTGGTGTGGGTTTTGAATGGAAATTGGCTCAAATCTGTAATGTTTCTGGTACGGTATAGTGAAACAGCTGTTCCTCTGAAGTTAAAGAGTATACTAGCAATGAGCAAGAGTGCAGGGTTCCTTCACTGCTAGTTTCTGAGTTACAGTATAGAGATGAAACGTATAAACTTGGCATGAATACATACAGTATTAGAGTCTTTTTACCTTGCACTGCAGCGCTGTCTGGTCCCAGTCTGAAGAGGTATATTATTCATTAGTTTGGGAGGTTTTAGCACCGCTCTGAGAAAGGGGGAATGTAAACGTGGATACTCTTGCATCATTCAGCTGCTCTATGTCCAGACACACACACACACACACACACACACACACACACACACACACACACACACACACACACACACACACACACACACACACACACACACACACACACACTGCAAAACGGCTGCAGACAAAACCAACAGCAAACCAAGAGTGTCGTATACATCCATAGATGTCTCTCTCTTTGTCTCTAGGGAGACTTTTGCAAGATCAGTAGAGAGAGAAAAAAGGAGAGAAATATGCTAAGACTCTGTGTCGTTCTCTGTGTAAAGTCTGGGTGGATTTTCTTTCCTTGTGTTCTCTATTTTCCCTCCTAGCACACTCTTTCTCTGTGTGCCAGTCGGCTCAGCAGCAGGGCCCGCCGGGGCACGGGGGCGATGTATCTTTAGGGCACGTGTATGCTGCCTGCCATAAACCAAAAACCCATTAAAGTGTCCTCTCTCCTCTGTGCAGGGCATATAAAACCATTGAGGACGATGACCTAAAGTTTCCCCTGATCTACGGCGAAGGGAAGAAGGTAAGAGGTGCTTGGCGGCAGCTTGCTGACAGAAATACTCCCACAGCCTTTTGCGCCTCGCCTGTAATCAAAGCTCGCCAGGGCACCATTAGTCAGTCCCCCCCCACTCCCCCCTGTCACTGTGTGGAGGAGCCAGAGTGGAAGGCATTCCTGGCCTCTTTTTCCACGATACACATCCTGCACCAACTAATGGCACAGAAAATATCTCTGCTCTAATGAAATTTGTACCTTTATGTCCCCAAGCAGGTAAAACGAAGCACTAAGACAGCTAGAAGCCACCAGTTGTGATAAAACAAAAGCTGAAAAGTGTCCAAAACGGACATATGTTAATTGGAGTATAACGCCGCTAAGACAGTGACTTGCAGAATAATTATTTTAGTGTTTTGACACGCAACACAAAAGAAAGAAAAGGTCAAGCTTAGCACACAGGTCATGACATTTCCCTGAGTGGTGCTGTACATGAGGTGGTGTGAAGCATTTAGTCCTTGTTGCATTGATAAGGTCAGAGAGGAAACATGATGGATCTGAATGTGTTCTCACTGTGGCGTTCTCCAGTTTTCTATTTAATACAGACAGAGAGTAGATTTATGTTTGACTGATGACTGGGCTGATGTCACCCCACAATGATCTCTGCCTGCAACCACATTCAGGTTAACCCGTGCACAGTTGGCCGTGCCCACGTTGTGTCCTCTCCCTTTGAACTGAGGCGTGGAGATGGATGGCTAGATAGAGTGAGGGGGCTTTGTGCGAGGGAGAGAAACGCCAGAGCACTTCAAAGCCCGGCGCGCAGCCTGCTGGGCCCCAACGCTCAACAATTAATCCCAGGATGTTTCCCCTTCTCGCCGGAGGAGCTTTGCTGCCACTTTGAAACGCTCTCCCTTCTCTCCACCTCTCTGTCTCCTTCTCTCTCCCTCTTTGTGCTGCATACTGAGCCAGGTCCATTCCTAACAGGCCTCACTTGCCCTTGTACTCCTCTTCCCCGGCCTCATGTGCCGCCCTGTCTCATAAGCTGTAAAGTAGATTCAATTAGCCCAGTTCCCCAGTCTTGTGCCAGCAGCCATTTTTAGAGGCGGCAGTGTCGACCAGTGCAGACAGGAGGAATCATCAAAAGGAGTTTTGCACAGCTTACAAATGAGTTTGAAGGTGTCTGGGGCACGGGGAATGATCATTAAGCAGTCACAAAACTGGAAGATGCTGACGATGAACTTGCGTTTATTTGCCTAAATGCTGCTCATCCATCAAGATAAAGATTCCCAGTTGGAGTAGTC
Source organism: Etheostoma spectabile (assembly GCF_008692095.1). Taxonomy (NCBI): domain Eukaryota; kingdom Metazoa; phylum Chordata; class Actinopteri; order Perciformes; family Percidae; genus Etheostoma; species Etheostoma spectabile. The sequence continues at coordinate 1,888,511 of NC_045740.1, forward strand.
TGTATCTGTCGGTGAAACGTCACAAGGGATGTGGCATGCAGGTTATTCTTTACAACTATGAGGAGGGATGAATGCAATAGACTAAGAGATGGTTCACAGAAACCACATAGTATTTTAATGAACTAAGTCTTAACTTTATCAAGAGGTTGTATATATGTGTGTATATACAGTATATAGGATCTTGGTCAAGAAAATCTTGCTTCACAGTTACTCAGAAACCTGCCTGATAGAAACATTAGCAGTTCATTAGAGCAGTTTGGGGTAATATGATGTGCTCAGGAACACGTCTTCACAGCAGTCAAAATCTTCTCCAACTACTTAAAATGCCCTACTGGACATAGACAAGTTTACAACTCTACGTCTGTATAGACTTTACAGTACCATGACCCACATTTTAATAAACTGGAATGATCTGTTGTGTTGGCCATCATTCCTACAGGTAATTATTAAAATTACACTCACCATGTTACTTGCTTAGACACAGCAGTGCAGTGACATCACTAAGAAGCCAGACGGAGGGCAGGAAACACAAGCAGTCACACAAGAAGACTCTACACACGTTTTGCTGTGCGTTTCGGCCGCGCTCGCTCACAGGGTCCCCTCCAGATAAAATGGTTGGCCTGAAACGGTTGGTTTATCTAAACATCCCTGCCCCCGTCCATATTTATTGTAGTGATAGGACAATGTCCCAACATCTCAGAATTCCCTTTGGCAAGTACGATGTTATCATAACCGATGAAGAAATGAGACCTGAGTTCTAATGAACTCCAAATATCCCTAAAGAGTTGGTTGTTGCTATGTTTGACTCAAACAGAGGTTGCACTTTAAACGCTTCCTGTTCTTTTGCAGGCTCGTGTGTTGGCGACCATCGGGGTCACAAGAGGTCTCGGGGATCACAATCTCAAAGTGCACGACTCTAACATCTACATTAAGCCCTTCCTCTCCTGCTGCCCAGAGGTATTTGACTGTTGTCCTTTATTATGTCCTCCTTCAGTGTGTACAAGAAAGCACATGCACTCATTCACATTATCCCTTATACACTACTAAGAGTGTTTCTACTTAAAGTTGGACACAAGTTTCTAAGTAAAGAAAAGCCAAGTCTCCTTCACTTCAATAAGTGCTTAACTACATTTCCACTATTTGAATTGAACAGTATCTATCTTCTAGACATACAGTACATATAATGTACATTTTTGCTTACAAAAAAAGGTGGATAAACAAATAAAGGACACACATATCTTGTGACACATTTGGGGAAGAAATATGCTTCCTCTTCTCTGAATTTATTCCTGTTTGATTGGTTAATGTCCAAAAAGTAAAAGTTGTTAAAATAAGGATTAATTAATTCCTTAATGAGGATGTGACCGATGTATTTTAAACTCAGTTGTTGGTTGTTTGAAAAATACTAACCTGTATTATGAAAATGGGATTCACATTATCAATAGCAGCGTGCTAGCAGTGTGGTGGATCTTTCCTTTGATTTTACGTCATTACCTCGACCCCCTGAGTGTATACTGTAAATATACATAATGTACACAAAATAAACAATGAATGAACAATCCCCCTTACCATTCCCCACCAGCCGTTGTTCTCAAATAGCTCCTATCCTTCCCAGTGTCTAACACACATGACTGCAGTAGTCACGAAGCCCATGAACTCTCTTGATCTTTAATTCAGTTCCCTTTTGAGATCAGTCGCAGTTCAGTCTCTGTTTTGATGTATTTCTTTTCAGATTTACGTTTCAGATAGAGTCCAAATACATTCTAAGTATTTGTAAGACACGTCAAACTTGAGCATTAGAGGTCTCGCTGGATGTTAAATGCAGGAAAAAATAGACAATTATTATATAAAGAAATGTGTGGGTGTGTGACCTGCAGGGATTGTGAAAAATCCTTCATGCAAACATGTCAAGTTAGAATTACTGATTGCTTTCAGGTTATAAAGGAAAGTCCCAGAAAAATAAGCTAAACTTGACACTTGAGTCATCAGATCATTATGAGATCAAGTATGGGCGTTCAGCGGTCAGAAACCAAATTGGTCTGGTCACTGGTCATCACCCCTCCTCTAGGGATAATATGTTACTGTTGAAATCAATATTTTGGAATTCTAGGAACTGCCTCAGAATGTTTCTCTCTTTCAAAGCTTGACTCAAATCACAAGGTTTTTAGCAGTAGCCTCAGCAGTAAGTTGGCGTGTCTGCTGTGACTAGGCAACTCCCTCAGGGTAGCCAAGGAATTACTTGAAGGAACCAAAGTGAGGCAGATTTTACCAAGTCCAAGGTCTCTAGGCATTACTATGCTTGCTTTTTCAGAATAGGCTTTTGCTCAGGCATAGTCATTTTGAGATATTGTACCGTACATGAGTTGCCACAGTAACATCTTTGAAAGATTGAGGCCATCAATAACTTCTAGAAAAGATATATAGAGGAAGACAAAAAAAAGAAACATTCTTACATTTTTAAGGTATTTGGTGCTGAAGAAACACATATATATGAATATGGATGTAGCCGTTGAAGTTGTAGTCATGCTAGCATTGTGACCCTGGCGTGATGTCAGTCTGTCCACTACTTTGGTCCAGACTGAAATATTAACAACCATTTGAGCGTTTAAGTTCCCCAGATGATGAATCACATGGCAACTTACTAAAAAATCTCTTGGTTTTTGAGTGTGCTGGTGATTGATACTTTTCTTCCACAATGCATTGCTAAAAGGAAGAGCTGCTCACAGCTGGATAAAAGTAAAGCTAATAGTGGATGGTTGTGAAACAGTGACGATAACAAAATATAATTTAAAAAAAAGCTAAATTGGCAGTGTATTTCTAAAGTCAGTTTACTTTATTTATATTATTTTGATTGTCATTTATTACAATAATAATTATTGTGAATATATACAGTATGTGTGTCTGTGTATGTATATATATATATATTACTCTTTATTTTATTTCCTTTGCTCTCCCTTAGTTGAGCACCCCCTCTCCCACCCATCCACCCTATAAAGCACACGTGTCAAAATCAAGGCCCGAGGGACAAACTTGGCCCCCTGCAGTTTTTTATCTAGCCCAAATACCAACTTAGGTTCACAATAAATATAATCTAGTTGTGTGCCAACCCAAAAAGTTGAAGTTTTTCAAAATGTAGTTACACAACACTCAAAGTAGAATTTAGCAGATTTGCTGACCTTGACACTCAGAAATTCCCCTAGAAGCAGAGTTTTTATGTTTTTATATATTTGCTATGAAACAGGTTGCTGTGAGTCGGCTGGGTGGTAGCCTTGGTAAAACATAATCTTTCTGTAGGGCTTTAATATCAACAAAAATGTTACAAAAGTGTCGGAGAAAGCAAGACAAATTACGAAAAATGTGACAAACGGCAAAAAAACGACTTTCAGTAATACGGTCAAAGATATTTGACTTTTATCAATACAAGCATGTCAATAAACCCTACATGTCTGGCCTAGGATGTGATTTTCATTTTCCACGGTGGCCCTTAGTGAAAACCAGTTTGACACCCCTGACATTGACTTTGTCCTAGACTTGACTGTGTAGACACATAGTGTATATGCATGCACATCTACACACACAAGCACACACATGTATCTGGTTTCACGTGATAAGTTACTGCTACAAAATACATAACACAACAAAAGTTGCTAATGTAGGCTATTCATGTGATGTGACTACAAGGTTAGCAGTAGGGCTAACCACTTTGGAGGAATACATGTCGGAATAAAGGGTTTTCTTTTTCTTCCTATTCTGCCATATACATGTAGCCATTTATGTGACATTGTCATAGGACATTCAGTAACCGGTTTTAATGATTCCTAGAAACCATGCATTTCTCATCCCTTGCTCAT
>NC_045740.1:1892371-1896454 GCF_008692095.1 Etheostoma spectabile
TATCCAGGTCAAGGTTTACCCTTTGGCACAGTGCGAGCATGGAGCCGACGACGTTCTGGTGCTGGGCACCGATGGTCTGTGGGACGTCCTCTCTAACCAGGAAGTAGCTGAAGCGGTCACCTGTTTCCTGGCAAACTGTGACCCCGACGACCAGCACAGGCACGTTCACTCATCACACAGCTGCAGCCGCCAGTCAGGGCTGAACTTCCTCTCACCCCCGTCTTATTTGTAGAGGGTGAACGTTTGTTATTTTGTTGTTATTATGCAAATTTCCAAACATTTAGATGAGTCATTTCTCTGATGTCAAGGAAAAGCTTGTAAGATTGTTTAATGAGGCGCTCTGACTCGTCTTCTCCATGTGCTTAGTTTCCAAAATCCACTGCAATGTTTTCAGATTTAGGACTTAGTCAAATGTGCGTAATCATCAGATTTGACCACTTGTCTGATTGTATATACCTTAATCGTGTATTACTTTTGTGATGTCAGGTACACAATGGCAGCTCAAGACCTTGTAATGCGAGCAAGAGGGGTACTGAAGGATCGAGGCTGGAGGATATCCAACGACAGATTAGGCTCTGGAGATGACATCTCTGTCTACATCATTCCCCTCATGTACGGCAACAAGCAGAACTAGCCAAGCTACGAAACTACAACTACTAACGAAACGTAATCCTGCCTTCTGCAATTCCCCTCATCCCTTGTACTCTTTTTAAAGTGCTTTAGTGTGGATGTCCTCCTCTGCTGAGGGATCCAAGATGTCTCTGGTCAGAAATGGGATTTCTGTCCACGCTGTTTCCCCCATGATCATCCTCAAACAGGATGATCTCTTTTTCTCTCGTCCTTTTTTTATAGAAAAGAAACGTGAAAAAGAGCTGTTGAAGAGTACTACTGATTTTTTTTATTATTTGATTTTTTTTTGTTATGTCGAGGAAGCCATCATGAACCTTGTTGTGGGGGCAATGCCTAAGGTTGAGAGCATAGCCTCTCATGGATGAGATGGTAATGTACATCTCAGGATTGCAGTTACTAATTTAATGCACAATATTTATAAATGTGAAAATGTAAATACTCCCAAGGTGTAAAACATTTGATAAGTGTGTCTAGTTGAACACCTGTACAGTGTAAAAAAACAAACAAACTAAAAACTAACCTGAAGACTGATGTCCTACATATATGAATCATGCCTCCTATGTAGAGCTTTTGAAATTAGCCACGTTCAGCCTTCTCTAGACAGTATTTCAGCTTGTTCTCCTGATGCTGAAGTTGCTATTTTTTTTACATTTGCACCCCTTGCAGTGCTATACTGTACTCACTATTAAGGAAAACAATTTTCTTTGGAAATGAAGAAACACATCAGTGTAGAATACACTAACAGGAGAAGTTCCCTTCAAGATTTTGTTTTGGTGTCAGCTACACATGACACTGCTCCCATCCTAGTAATAAATTACCCAGATTTAAGAAGGAAAAAACAAAAGTTGCACTCATTCGCCATCAGCCATCTACCTCAATATAGTTTTTTCCTTTTTATTGTATTACGCGTAACACATGTCATTGTCCTTATAGTTTTATTTTTTTTAAAGATATTTTTTGGGGCATTTTCAGCCTATATTTTTGACAGGACAGCTGAAGATATGAAAGGGGAGAGAGAGAGGGGAAACGACACGCAGCAAACGGCCGCAGGGTGGAGTCAAACCCGGGCCCGCTACATTGAAGAGTAAACCTCTAGATATGGACGGCCGCTCTACCAACTGAGCTACCTGGCCGCCCGTCATTGTCCTTTTTGAGTGGCTGTTTGCATGCTACATCAGGTGCTTCAGCGGAGGCATTCCGTGCCATTATTCGGTTACATTGTTCATGATTTGCTCCTGTACCTGCAAGATTTGGAAAAAAATGTTTTCAGAAAAGCACTGATGGAAAACAAAAGCCTCACAGGAAACTGTGATTGCTATAGGGTTGTACCAAATATATCTTTTTTTGAATGTGCTCAAAAAAGCCTTTGTCATGAACTCACGTCTACTTTTCCTCAGTATTGTCCCCATTATGATAACCCCGTCCTTATGAATTGCAGCTGCCACTGACAAAGAATTGCTCCGATTTTTCATGGAAAACGGAGTAAAATCACTGCAGACAATTAAATAGACTATACTTACCGTATGTGTCTACAATCAATATTGTTCCATAATCAGTGGGATTCCACATTTTAGTTTTAGTTTTCAGTTTCTACTAATTTCGTAACTGCTGTACTAGTGGCTGAAGCTGGTGAAACATGGAACAGAGTAACTTAATTTAAGTGTAAAAATGTAAATAATGTTTTCAGTGAATACTTCGCTCCTTTCTTTTACTGTAAGTGATGTACGTCTTACTGTAACAAAAGACGTACTTTGTACTCTGTTTTGGAAACAACAAACAGTGTAAAAATGGTTTAAATGCTCACTTTTCTGCTCTATTAAAAGAAAATACAACTCTGCTGTGTTATTGATTAAAAAGTCAGTGTACTCACTGTATAGTAGACAGAAGAAACTGATAGAAGATGTTGATTTGTCCTGGCTCCATGAAGCACTTAGTGAATGGGAGTCTGTGGGAGTGAAGAGACAAATGGGGAAAGAAAGATGACCTAACATTCAATGTCCTTGCCCAACAACAGCTGTGTAAGCAAATTTACTTTAAAGTATTTTAAAGCTTTCGTGGATACACTTTTTGTTGAACCTAAAAGAACTTGTGTAGGAACTCTAAGCATGAATATGTGCAAACTCCCTTACACTTGAGTAACTATAGAATATGACCATCACCACTCTGACAAACTATGTCAAGTGAGTCCCAAAGCAATATGATGAAGGGTATCAGTTCACAGAATAGCCTGACAGAAGAGTTCATGGTGGAGGCTGCTGCAAGGGGCGTAATTTGACACACACACACAAGTGAATGCACGCACACACTGAAAGACAACTTAATAACTTAACAAAAAAGTGCATGAGATGTGCATCTCCATTTCAACTGGTTTTTCATTTCAATGCCTTACTAGAATAAGTAAAAAGCGTTGAACAATGAGGAATAACATTTTTTTTATGAAACTTGGGCAATACTTGAGTGATACTTAACTGCTGCAATACCAAATAGCTGAAATACCTGAGACCGACAAGGTAAATCAAATCACAGGAGGAATCTTTTATAGTTCATGACATGACGAAGGTGTCGTATGAACAATGGTGCATTCCATTGTCTGAGAGTAGTAAAAAGAAACCTATATTCCTTCTAGTGCTCAAAGGTTTTATGTGAAACAGCATGTAGTATTGTTTTTACTTTAAAAGCCAGTGTCTTATTTTGGGGTGCCACAGCTTGTAGCCCACATTTTAGTTTAGAAACAAAAGGTTGGCTACTAGCACCAATTTTTGCATTTCTTTCAGAAATTGTATTCTTCTTTTGTGGAAAAGTCTCACAAACTAAATAAAGGCCATAATATGCAACGATTGGAGTGGGGCAGGTTTCAGACTGCCAGCAGACATTTTGACCTTTTATAGTAAGAAAAGCACAGGTGTCGCTAATAACATTAATGATGGCTTTGTTACGTTCAAGTGTCCCAGTGAGTCATGGCAGTGTGACGGTGGGCCAACGTGCACAATCCCAGGACGCTGACAATGAAGCAGCAAAATCATCGTTGTTTCACATTTACACTTGCACCTTCCCTTTGACATGTCAACGTCTTCCGTGAAAAAGGCCCAAATGGAAGATGCTTTTGTTACTTTCTTTCCTTACAAAGCATTTTGTAACTCATCTTGAAAAGCATAGTATAAAACTGGGATCATGACAACTGTAACACACAGCTTCAGTATCGGTGAGCTTAATCAGCGAGACTGAGACCAATTAAAAAGCACTGCTGCAAAATACAACTTAATATGTGCAGGTTGTTTTGACTGAATTTTTAGAAAAGTAAACAAGGTTCTGTGGCCTTTTCCATTGATGTGGATCATTTTTACAGCAGACATTTTGACTTGTCACAGCTGAAATTGACAACCTTAACGATGGCTCCATTCCATCAAGTGTCCCAGTAAAGTGTTTCAGTGAGTCAGCATGCACAACACCAGG
>NC_045740.1:1896464-1897236 GCF_008692095.1 Etheostoma spectabile
AGTGGAATGCAGCCATCATTAATGGTTTTCAATACACCTGTGCTTTTTCTACGATGACATTTCAACTGTGAAAAAAGGTCTTCTTTAACCTCATATTTTTTATTGCATCACCTTATCCATAGTTTTATAATTCTTTAGTACAATTTGGACTTTTTAATGTCAGAGCAGAGATCCAGGACAGGTTTATGGACCATATAACAATTGCAAACAACTCACTTGATTCATGTTTTCTTACCCACACGTTAAGATGAGGGTATAAGTACATCACACATACACATACCTTTATGAATGCTTTTGCACACACACTCAAGATGATCATAAAGTGCTGTTTTGGGAGTCCTACACTTCTGGGTGCTCTGCAGGAGTTGGAAGGCCATCTGGTCCCCACAGGCCAGCGCCGCATCCTCCTCCAGTCAGGCCAGCACTGATCTGGCACTCCACTCCTACTCTCCACGAGTGTGTGTGTGTGTGTGTGTGTGTGTGTGTGGTCCAGATTGGATGACGGCAATGATGACATGCTCATTCCTGTGGGCGGCTTGTTTTTCCAAGGTTACAGCACTCCCACCCCACCCGTGGATAGATCTGAGGGAGATGCTGAGTGGGCTTGCAGCGAGATACTCATCTCTTGTACAAAGTGAGGCGCTGCTGGGGCCAAAGCCTTCAAGCCTCCTTCCAGAGGAGGATACATTGAAAAAAATACTAGTGTTTATATTTATTTTAACATAGGCTTTTTTTTATTGATTTTCCTGCCAACCATTTTCTCTCTCTCTCT
>NC_045740.1:1897246-1899818 GCF_008692095.1 Etheostoma spectabile
CTCTCTCTCTCTATATATATATATATATATATAGTTCTTTTGTCTGACTAACAGTTTAAAACATAATTCAGTTGAATGCATAAACAAAAGTGAATCCTCACATGAGTGCAACTTAGCTTTTTTTCAAATTGATTAATCATTTAGTAAATTAGTAGCCTATACAAAATGACAGAAATTGAAAAATGACCATCACAATTTCTCAGGGCCCGAGGTGCTTTTGCTTGTTTTGACTAACCAGAAGTCCAGAACCCAAAGAGAAAACACCTGATTGAAAGAAAGCCAATCTCCATCTGTTTTATAATAGATTAATCCATTTATGTTTTAGGAAATAAATGCAGAACATTTGATGGTTACCAGTGCTTGAATGTGAGAATTTGATGCAAGTCATGGTCTTTACTTAAATATATATATATATTTTTTTTTTAACTGTTGGTCAACAAAACAACACATTTAATGACTGAATCTCCTGAATATTTGGCATTTATCACTGTTTTCTAATGTTTTATTGACCAAACTATTAATAGATTAAATTGGCAGATGAATTAAGAATGAGTTGTTTGTTACAGCCTCATACCAGAAATCACATTTGAGCTAAAACCAGTTTGGCATTTTGCTTAATACTAAAATTGTTGCACTTTAAATTTTCCGAAGATCAACTCATTAATACACCAACTGTTTAAGCACCAATTCCAAACATGTTGCATTACAGAGGCAGCAAGCGTGAAGGTATTTGGCGGACACAGAGCAGACACACATTACGGCCGACTGTCCTGTCAGGACAAGGGTGCGGCTACTTCAGCGGTGCAGCTGTGATAGCCATCTGAACAGGCATTTTCTACAGGGGGATCAAATTAATAACTGCTTTAGGACTTCGGCTGCCTGAAGTATGATTTATCTGCGGCCAAGCTCAAATGAGAGCTCTGACACAAGATGGATGAGGATGTTGGCTGCCTTGGAGCTGCTCACTGGTCCAGAGGCTGGCTAGCTTTAAAGTCAGGATGATGAATGATATTTGGTTGTAACCTGGAGGCTGGACTACGTGCAGTTCTTACATGAAACAGACTCTTTGTGAATATATGAAGTGGAGACCTGTAGGACTCCACAGGCTCGACAATAACCACCAGTCTCATGTGTAGTTTGTTAACTAGTCTGCATCTTCTACAAAAGAGCAATACTGATTTTTAACCTACATGTATCAACAATGATTAGCTGGAGTAGAATTTATTGATTCAAATCAGCACAGATGCTAGTGGGCAGAGCTGTGGCCCATGATGAACATAACTTTGCCTAACACACTATGAAGTGTGAACTAATACATATTTCATGGGCGTCTTCCTGGAAGGTCAAACGCAGGATCCAATCTTCAGTCAGTCGGTTAGTGAGCGCCGTGCTCCATCTGGGCTGTCGGGGGTCACTCTGAACTCAAGACTGCAGCGACTGCTGCACGGTTTCATCGACCCAGGCCGCCCTTCCCCTGCAGCCAATCAAAGCTCATTACCCATTCCGGTCCCCACCCCCATCACGAGACCCCTGATTGCCAATACTAATGTGATACACAGCAACCGGATGCTGATGGGCAGCAGAGGGAGGATTTCAAAAGGTTAACACACCCATGACCCACATCAGCACTGCACTCCCAGACCTCTGAGGACACCACTGCTAAAACGCCTGTGGGGGTTAGATCACGTGGTGCTCGTTTGTGTCTGTGCACACCATATAGTTCAAATAGGGACACATCATGCAGATTTAGCATAATAATCAGATTACTAGAACAGTGCCAACTGCGCTGCACAGATTTGTGTCTGGGCTCTGCTCTGCATAGAAGAGGTGTTTAGGTGCAGGAGGAGCACACACACTGTCTGATGGTATGCATCATTATCAACAAAGAACGTCAGGGAGAGCCATAAAGCCAACTTGTATAAAAGCAGATGTATTGTAGGATAACCTCTGTGGCCAGCAGGAGCCACGTCACTCCTCTCTTCATAGCAACAGTGCTGTTGACCTACATGATTTCTACACGGCCCACTCCGCCCGAGGTGGTAGAAAACTATGCAAATCTATAGGAGAAATCGACTTCCTCGAGCATTTTTTTAAATGTGCATACAACTACATTTCCCGTTAATAAAGTGTTCTCCTCCATACGGGCTAAATCTTACATTAGGTTTCTGTGCAAAATTAAAACTGCATACAAAGTGTTTTTTTTTCTTCTTCTCCACAGGCATTTACTATTTTATTGGAATAAACATGACACATTTCTCAAACGGCTTCAGCTCAAAAATGCAACAATGTAACAAGCCATTTTCCGTTTAAAAGCAGTACATTACAGCTTGAAATATAACACGGCGGCTAGCTGCGACACTAGCGGTGTGCATTACCTGTTAAAACCCGTCTAACAGCGTTGTGAGCAGGGCTTTTTCCTCGGCTGAAGTGGAGGCACCAGCACTAGCAAGGCAGTAGCTTGCGCAGTCATCTCCATAGCGGGCAGTGTCACAACCCAACCAACAGCACAAACTACTACCTCAGCCAGTACATGGTGCAAATGCGGGACAAGAGACGAAAACGAGGATATAAA
>NC_045740.1:1899828-1907173 GCF_008692095.1 Etheostoma spectabile
AAAAGACTACAAAAAATATCGTACGCGGTAAAGAAATGTACCGTCTCGACAACAGCGACATTGCCATGCAGCCGAAGCCGACCCGTCCTCTCCCGCTTTGCTCCTCTTCTGTGCAGACTTGAAATAAGAGGGAAACCCCGCCCAAGCAGACCTGCTCCCTCCACTCTCCTCCTCCTCCTCCGCCTTTACTTCAGAGCACAAAACGGCCCATTCCCCTCATATGACCTATTGGATAATCCAAAACTTGGGCACGTGGACCTCAAGAGGACATTGCGAGGGAGCCGAGGGGTCCCTACAGCATGCAGGTAAGGCTACCTATGTAGGCACAGCGATTTTAAGTGTAAAAGAGGAGTTTTCTATGAGCTTTCCCAGTTTTCAGCTTGCTATAACCCCACCTACTTTACTAGTGCTTCAAATTATTCTCTTTAAAATGTCCCTTAAACTTGGATAACATATTTCCACCTGGAAATACATATATGTTGTGCTTCAGTAATAACACTCCTTAATAACAATACACTGTATTAATATGTGGTGGTATTTTGCGAATTAAATCAGTGCAAATGAAATAATTACCAATCATATATACAACAATAAGGATGACTTACTCCGTTTTACGCTTTTGAGATAAATCAAATGTGTGGGCCACATACGATGATCATATAGTGACATTTTCAAATCAAGTAAAATTCATAAGACCTAATGTAAAATTCCAGGTGTCTTGTGCACCGTTTTAAATTATTTCCCTGGGTGAACTGGCTTGGCAGGCAAACAAAGTAGTGGCTGCAAGTTAAACACTTGCACCACCTATAGGAAATAGTATTTGTAATTGCATTAGTTTTATTTTCTGTCTTTATAGCTGTTGGTTTGTTCTGTTTGTGAGGGCTTACGTTTTAAAACATGAGTTAGTATTTCAATCATGGGACTACACAAAGGCCTGTGGTTGAATCTACCAATAGGGTCCTTCGATTAAAACACCTGAAGACCCTTGATACACTTTATAAAAATAAATCATAGGAAAAACATGATGAAAAGATGAAAGAAATATAATCAATTAAAACAAATTTGAACCTGGATCACCTTGACACACTATAATAAATTTATGCCTATGGTGCTGTTGACATTTTGTTGAGGTTCAGCCCATAGGATATTGATATAATTCTAATGATGGTCTTTAGATAAAAACACTACAAATATCCTTTTGAAACTAGAAGGGAACTCTGCTTGGCACTAGGCAAGGCATGCCCCATCCCAGGAATTAATTTTTCAGATAATTCAGACAGCATAGGAATGCAACACAAATGCCGCTTCTTGCAATGTTAATGAAAGTCAAAAATAATTTGTGTGTCTGCTCCATGATTCGAATCCGCTCTTAAATGTAATGGGTTTCTACTTGGATCATGCTGCACCCTTCCACCAAGTTTCATGAAAATTACACAAACAACACACAAACAGACAAACTGAACAGACTACAAAGTAAGTATTTTTTCACATTTTGAAAAACAGGATTGATATTAATAAACAGATTTTTTTTCCTTTTAAAAATGGTATGAGAGTAGCTTAACATGCATTATAACTGAGCACACTCAGAGCACAGAGCTGATCGTAGAATAGTCCCATTTATTTTATACAGACAAGTACATCCTTTCTCAGATGGCTGGCTAAAGATGACATGGAATGTTACAGTAAGATTTGTTTTTTGCATAAAATCCTCACTGTTGAAAATGTTGCAAAAGTCTAAGTGTTCATTTTTTTAAGCCCCGATATTTGCATTTTTTTGTTAATTACATCATCAACACTATCACCACACACTGTACATCGACTCTGCCTCATCGGGAGAATAAAACAAACTAAACTCAGAGGCAACACTGCAATTTGTTGTTTTTTTATCTCTGTAGTTAACACAAGAGTGCAGTCAGTCTGTATGAGAATGGAGGGGGGAGAGGCGTAATGAGCTCACATGAGAAGCATACAAATGATATGTATGAAGGTCAGGGTCACCGATGCGGTCCGAGCAGGCCTCAAATCTCCGTTCGCCGCTTCATGTCGCCGTAGATGGGGCTCTCGTAGAGTTTATGTCTGTGCACTTGTGAAGCATGTCGGTCAAGAAGACACATTCAAGAATTCTTCATAACAAAAACCCAATTGAAGTGAGCCTGGTCAGGACTCTCCGTTCTGGACTTTGATGAGGGGTGGCTGCATAAAGTCTTTAAAGGGCCCCAGGGCCTCCTTCAAGGCTGAGCTCACCTCAGACGAGGAGCATGTAATGCACTCCACCAGTGTGGGGTACAGGGCAATCACTTGAGCCCATGTGTTGCCATCCACTGCAGACAGTAAACAAAATAATTGCAGAACAAGAGGAAAAAGGAGTGGGGATGGGAAGGAGAGGAAGAGAATAAGAATTGTGATAGAAGGCAATCAGAAAAATCATTTCCTTCCTAAAATTCCCACAAGAGTTTGGAAATTAGTTTTGCTCTGAATAAAGGACAACGTAATGCAAACATCTCGAAGGGCACTTCCAAAACGTAATTTTAGAATGTCTCGCTTCAATCTATTGCGGTTAAAAAAAAATCCTTTTAATTGACCTTACTGGAAACGTAAACAGTTCTACCCAGATTGGAGATAAAACTAATTTGAAAAATGGTCCCAAATGTATTCTGACACATTCATTTGAAATGAATAGATGATACATATGGTGACATTATTGTATTTTTTATAGTGTTTTCATAGTGTCACCTCTTTCCAAGATCTATTTATTCCTTGACACAGTTTGATACTCACCATTTTCTGGCTGTGTCTTTTTAAGCGAATCCATCAAAGTGCTGATAGCTTTCAAAACAAAGATAATCTCTGTCACTTGTTGCCTAAAAAGGAAAAAGACCATTAGTTACCAAAACATTAAGTACATAAAGCCTGTAGATGTTACATTTGGCGGATGGGTAAAAAAAACAAGGAGAGTCTAATTTAGATCTTTTTTTCTGATGAGAGCAGAGGCCTGTACTACGAATGAAGATATGGCGTTAACGAGGTAACTTTAGGTTCAACCCAGGGTTTTCTGTATCACCACGGTGGATTACTTGTTACCGGGATCAATTGCCGTGGTAACTTATGCTGAACACCTAACCTGGTCGGGAGCAGGTTCCATCACAGATTTAGCAATGTACTTCTTCAACATTAGGGGATTCAAAATGGACAGTTCAAATTAGAGATGCTGTCTTCTTTATAACACCCAAACTTTATTTCTGGTCAAAAAGGGGCCCCTTTTGGCACATTATCCACAATGGAACATGATCATTAACAGTTTGGTTAGACATTAGGATGTGCAAGTAACAGCCGCATTTCATCCAACATGCAGCTCCCTCTGGAGCTACAAAAGGCTTTGCTCAACTTTCTTTCTTTTTTTTCTTCTTTTTTTAACATATGTAGTAGTATTCCCGAACCCACCGATTTCTAAGGTTATCAAGTTTGACTGTAAAACCATATACCTGAACTCCCCTACCATCCCCTTTGGCATTTTCTGCGCTAATAGTGCAATTTCCCCTTGGGCATCCTTTAACTTCCATTGTTTCTTAGGGAACAAAAAACACATTGCAGAATGAAGTGTTACACCCAACCCTGGGGGGGGGGTTGGTTCTATATGTCTCAGTGCTAAAATTATGGTACTGACAAACACAAATGTTTGGAGCTGAATTTCTGATGGGGACATCCGTCCAAAAACAAAAAAACAGGTGTTTTTTTACATTGCAGGTGCACCATGTATTTAATTTGGAAGTGTATAGTGGGGTATACCTGGGCAGGGGGCAGCGTCCACTCAGCCTCTCATCCTCTACGTAGCGTCGAAGAACATCCTGCGATCTCTTGAGGAGCACAGAGAGTGCCATACGAGAGATGTAGCCCTCCTGCGGGGTTGACACCTTGTTGCTGAAGGAAAACTGCAGCAGCGTCTCAAAACACACCTTAGAAAACTCCTCCCTCATCCGCACATCGATCTCTGCCTCTGTCAAGAGAAAATGCTTTACATATTAGACATGGTGGTGATGCCAAGAATGATTTACAATCAGTGGGCAGACAGGGCTTTACTGTCTTGCTCAACACATAACGAGGTTGACAGAAGCCATTGTTAGTGATGAGCCACAGGGAGGGCTTTTGCAACAAATCAAGGATTTAATGGTTATAGTAGGATTCCACAACTTCCAGCCACCGTGCTGTGCCAACAGAAATACAAGTAAACAGTACAGCTGAAGTCAAGCTAGTTTAGCTGCCTAAGTTAAATCTTACCTGTGAATGAGGCGGACTGTGAGTGAATGGAACCTCTATTGAGCATTGTCATGATCTGGCTAACAAAGTCTTTAGGGATGAAATTGGCAAACGGTAAAATCTCCGTGCTGATCAGTTGGACCACCTGAAATGAAGACGACATAATGCTGATGTGGGCTACCACACAATATTATGTTGACAAACTGGATGATAGGAACAAGTACTTACCTCTACATCAACAGCTTCGTTCTTCTGGAATTCCTGGATGGACACGTTATCGGGAGGTGTGCTATTTAAAAAAAAAAAAAAAAAATTAAACTTGGCACTCAAAACTACAAAATCGTTCATCAAACTCAACTTTATGATTGTCTAAATCTGTACCTTTTGGTGAAAAGAAAGTCTTCAAAGGCATTGGCTAGCTCTGGCCACATAGTGTCAAACTTTCCAGATGAGGCATGCTGGCGTGCCACAGGCAATCCAATAGACAGCACCTTGAGCAGAGACGAAACGGCGAGCTTCCAGGTGCTCTCTGACGGACAGGCATACTTCAAACCCAAGGGCATTCTTAAAGTCTTTAGGGGGAGGGGAAAACAAAGGAGGAGCCATCAGTAACAATACATCATGAGACTGACACACAGAAAAACTTGGTAAAATCTATGAAACTAACTGCAGTTACCTGAAAACCTTTAACCTTGTTCTCTTTTATACTGAAATGTGGAGAGACTTTAATGCATAGAACTAACATTAAAGCAGTACATCAAGATTGTGCTCCAAGGCAGTGGTCCGATTCATCCTACAAGACCAGGAAAAGTGAGAAACCATCTTTTTGACAGGGTCCTCTTTTCAGAGAACAGCTGGGTTCCCTAAGGTTGACATTTTACAAGTATTGCCTTCTTGTTTTGGAGAAAAAGGGTGGGGGGCCAGATTTGGATTTGTCCATAGGGAACCTTCATAATAGTTCCTTGGCAAATTAACACTCTTCAGTTTGAGGTTTCATATGAACAGAATATGGGAAAAGAGCCGTTAAACACAGGTGTCAGAACATGGATGAGAAGTTATGGCTTTCCATGACTTGCACTAACACAATCTTTTGGTTTTTGACTGTATTTCCAAAATACTGCTGACATTGGGCACCAACTGCACTTCACAACTGCTACATGTAAGATAGAGTCAGCCTGGACAAGTGAAGTGTAAAGACGGTTTTATGCTTCTGCGTCAAATCAACAGCGTACGCATACTACGCCGGACCCTATGCCGTAGCCTGACGTGCACTTCTCAAAAAATGTTACTACACGTTGCGGAGATGCTCATCTCTCGGCAGTGGCTTGGTAGCGTTGCATTCATGGCTAGCCTCTCTGCTGTTAGAACACATGGCATGATTACAGACAAAACACTGATAAAGATCATTCACTTGCTTCATTTCTACAATTCTGCTAATCTATATGGGCTACTTCATATCTGTTGCACTTCTGTTTGTTAGAACCTGCAATACTCGCAAAGAACCTGTAGGTCCGTCACTACGAGCAACACTTTTTACATGCATCAACTTTCATTTGATCCACTGTTAAAATAGAAATACTGTTTACAGCAGCTTTATGAGAAAACCAACACTGTGTTGGCAAAGCGGGTGCCTTTCCGTAGTGAGCTGATGGATAACACCTGTTGTGACATCACTGACGTGGTATGCCAGAAGTTTAACTTGCCTCAAGGTTCGATCCCACAGAAAGCAGTGCAGCAACAACTTTCTGCCCCGTGTGATTCTATGTTAACACTCTTAAAATAAACTTTTTCATGACATAACACCACATTTTATGACTGCGCATTGCCCAACAACAACTGGTGCTCAATGGGCAGCCAATGAAAAGTGTTGAGGATATTACTGTGCTTATTGGGCTAATGTAAAATACCATTACCAGTGAAAATACCAGTGTTGGGCTAGATGCCTCTAGCCCAACACTGACACTACAGAGAATTCACATGTGGACCAAACTTTAGAGGTGCTTTAGTAATACATTTTGATAATTTTATTCAAATATTGTATGTGTTCAAAATAATATTGTTGGAAAACTAACTTTTTATCAGTTCCAAAACCTTTACTATGAGTTTTTGTTTGACTATGAATACCCCATCCTGGCGGAAATACCTTGATGATGTTCTGCAGAACTTTCTCATTGATGACAGCTTTGTGGCATGCTGTCTTATGGTACAGTTCCACCACCACCTCCAAAGAGCGCTCAGCAAAGGGCACATAGTTTAAGGCAACCCATTCCGCCTGCAGGGGTAAGGGGATTGAACAAGAGAAAAAACACAGGAGAGGATTTTAGTCAAACACATCTAAAAACCCATTATCTGTATTTATTGGCAGAACCACATTGAAAGCATTTTTTAAAAGGCACACTTTGTAAAAGTTTGTACAAGTAACACGGAAATGTATTTTAAAGGTTGCAGTGGCAATTAGTCTGCTTTAGGTTTTGTTTGTTTTGTTAGGCGATTATGAGTACCACAGCTGAAATGTCATAGCCAAACAAATGACTTGATGCTACAAAGTGTGTCTTTAAGAAATATAAAACAGAACCACACATGTGCATATGAACATTACCATAAACACAATATCAACTGAAAATGGAACGGCACGGGGACTGTGCACACAGGCATAACCACCAGTTAGTGGCAGGCAGAGAGGGGGAGCATGGAGTGAGGAGGCGCAGATGAGACATGAGAGCCTACCATGCGGTGTGATATTTGCCGCAGAGGGTAGGTCATCATCATTCAGCACAGCTTAGTTAAACTATAGAGGGGGCTGAAGGAGATGACGGAACTCACCGGTGCAAAGAGCTGGATCTAAAATGATTATCCAGTGAGTAGTCCCAAGAAACAGAATGAGAAAAGGTCGCAATTAAACTGCTGTTTTAAGTGTGTCGAATTTGCAGTGGATAGTTTGCTAAATGAGATTCAATAACCAGGACAGATTAAAATGGAAAAACACTCACTCATAGCACCAAGGACATTGGAGGCAATCTGACAACACCAGATAAAAGTCAACAAGGCAATAAAGACCTGCCCGAAACATCCGTTTGGCTGGGTGGGAAAT
>NC_045740.1:1907183-1917051 GCF_008692095.1 Etheostoma spectabile
TTTTTTTTTTTTTTAACCCTCTCACTTAAACAGATTTAGATTCTCATAGGACTGGACCCCACATGCAGGACTAACAGACTGGCAGTCAGGATTCGATACATAAAATGTTCTGTACCAGCCCGCCAGTGTTGGATCGAGACAACTCTCAACATTCCCCTGAAGACATAGCACCTGCTGGATTTGGGTTTTTGCAACACTGAGTAAGAAAGACACTGGACTTTAGAACAATGTTGTGAAAAGACTCTTCTGTTCTTGAAGGTAAATGAGAATCATTTGTGGTTTAATAAGTGAAGTGAAATGCATTTAAACTGTGTTTTGAACTGAACAGTGAAACATTTCTCTGGCAGACTGCCAGCAGGATGAAGCATGAGGGAGCGAATATGAGAAAGAAATGGCTTGTGGCTGGTAATAGGGGTCCAGTGGAACATGTCAATCTCAAGAAGGGCCACGATAGGGGTTCCATAAGGACTAGACTGAATGAGAGAGTGAAAGTGGTGTTTCATTAACTTAAAAAAACAAAAAAAACAAAAAGAGTGACGATCTTGTTGAGAATGGCAATAATAACAACAGAGTACACCATCCAACATTTGAATGAAACAAACTGTTAGAAGACATGAATTGCAAATACAAACCAAGCAGTTAAACAGCCAGTTCAAGTTCCCCTACCTGGTTGTATTTGGCATTGGCCACGTGTTTGGTTTCCATCCTGCCGTATTGAGGAGGCTTGCAGGAGAACTCCACGAAGAGTAGCAGCTGTTCAAAGATGGCTGGGTACATGACCTGCAGGTTCTCTGGGCCCACACAGATGGCCTGCAGCAGGGAGGGAAGGGAGGAACAAACACTGCTGACATCCACCACAGGACTGCACATTACATAATTTAGCAGACTGACACATTGTTTCCTGGACGGAGTTGACACAAAATGGGAAGAAATACTTTTGGTTGAAAGGGAGCGTAATGGGTCTTTTTTTTTTTTTTCAAAGGCATGGTATTCATAGCAGAGAGGGCTGGGGTTGCTACCAAGTAAAGGTGTCATTTAAAAGGTACAAGGAAGTGTTTTATCCCAATGTATGTAATGTATAACACAACCAGTATTTTTTTTAAAATACAATTTGCTTAGCCCACCTTCTGTAAAACATCCAGAGAGGTGAGCACAGCTTCCTGCAAGCTGGTGAGCACCGCCTCAGTAAAAGAGGGGAGGATGAAGGGTGAGGCATCACTGCTAATAGGCACGGACACGGCCCCATGGAGGATGACCCCCAGCTTCTTCAAGTCCTCCATACTGAAGTTGGCTTTTATGTGCTGGTAGAGTGCTGGGAAAATCTGGATCAGTGCTGTGAGGAAGGGCTGGCTGGGGATGAAGGAGAACTTCTCTGCCGGGCCACTAGGTGGTCTTGTGCTGTCTGTTCCTGTTCGATACCACGTGTTCCACGCTGACCACCATAGCGCAGAGTCTTCTAAGGCTGACTCCTCCCCTGGGGGAGGGGCCTGCAGCTCAGCACCGTTGTATCGCGTCAGCCGTTCAACTAGTGAATCTGAGCGCACCAGAGGTCTGCCAGGACCAGACGCTGAGAGGGGGTCAATAAGCACGGGGGGGACGCCCATAGCAGCAAATGCATCGCCTGCTTTGTCTGAGTCTTTAACAGGTGTACCAATCTGTAGGATCTCCTGAAAGCTCTTGAGGGCAGCCAGGGAGACCTCGTTGTTTTTGCTGAGAGCAGCTGACTGAATGTGGTTCAGCAGCACCTCCCAGGCCTCGAAGAAATCACCTGCAGATACAGAGGACAATGATGGGAGAGTGTGAGACCAATTAGAGGCATGTGCAAGCTGTAAATAAAGTGTGACCATTATCACTTTCATAAAAGAGGTTTTAAACTAACACGAGCCAACTAACAGAAGTTTAAAGATGCCACATACTGCAACTATGGCCAGAACCACAGGTGTATCAGTTGCAACCAGTTTCCTGTTAATACATTTTGTCAACATCCATATGAGCCTATTTTCAATGAAATACATTTACCATAGAGGGCCCGTACTGTTATATAGCCAGCAACAGTTATTCATTTTACCTAGGCTGTAAAAGAGCAGCCTTTTTCTAATTTATTTAACGTGTGGTAGGCTGGGAATGTGTTCTATATTGTGAGTCACCTTTTGTCTTTTGGCAATGGCTTAAATGTTCAGAGGGATGAGTTCAGTTAATGAGGAGCTCATGTTTTATTATTCATATCTCCCTGGAATGTTAATCCTGTCCCCATAGGGCGTAACATGACTTAATGTGTGCTAATATAACAGTAAAAACTGCCATGCCTTTTCTGAATCTTTGCTACACTTGGCACAGACTTATGAATACATTTCAATGTAATTGTCATTGTTTACAATTCTTTGGCGGCTGTGGCAAGCAGTGTGTCATAGTGTACCTCATATATAACAGCATCAGAGTAGATTATGGCTGGCTCACCTAACTGCTGGAGGAGATACCGCCTTGTGTTGAAAATGCGTGCCACCCCGGCAAGTGTCAGCACCCACGTCTCTGCCCATTGTTTTTCAGCGGTGTCGCGCGAGTGGTGGATAAGAATGTTCCCGCCGCCAGACTCGATTTTCTCCTTGTCTGCTGTGGTGGATGACGTCCTCACACAGTCTAGCAGGTGAAACAGTACCTAGTGGTGACACCAAGATAGTTCAAATAGCAGAACGACAGCTCCAAAGACAGCTTATTAAGTGTCTTTAATCAATTAAAATAAGATAACAAATTGACCCACAGTATTGTGGGGTTTACAGTATTCTGTACAAACAACATGGATGACAGCTTCTCCAGTATGACTAAGTCCAATGACAGTTACAAATCCTTGCATGTTACCTTCCAGACCACAACATGCCACGTTGGCTGCTGCAGCAGTGTCCCATGGGCAGCGATGGTGGAGAACAACGTTTGCCCGGCACTTTTACGCACAGCGGGCCGTGGGTCCACACACAGCTCGCCTAGCTTGGCATACAGGCACAGCCACAGGCAATCAAAGGGAGGGGCGGGGTGGAATGGTCTGTTCAGGGTCTCTCCTTTCTCCTGGGCCTGCTTCTGCAGAGCTTCCTCCTCCCTCTCCAACTCCTGTGTGATGGCTTCGCCCCTTTGGAAGAAGTAGTCTGAAATGTTCCACTGTGGGTAAAATGGGGAAGTGGGGGTAGGAAGGTTGGTAAAATGCTTCTGGCAGTTCAGCTATCCTATTACCATAAAGTAACCTCGCAGGACCTGCCACAATCCAAGAAAAATAATCTTGCAAACCACAGATCAGTATTGGGTTTTGCATGTCCTGAACACTGTACAAAGTATCTATGAAAGGTCAGCGAAGTGCTTAAGTGATGTTAAATTTGATTAAATAATGTAAGACAAGGAATTACGTGATATTGTGATGTCTAATCATCTTACACATACTATGTTTTAGCTTTAAAACTATTGGAAAAGAAACACGTCCAACCTGTTACTCATATTTCAATAATACAAAGTAATAATAAATGAGGCAGCCATTGCCTGTTTTCTTTCCATTTATATAACCATGTTAGCGTAGCCCGGCTTCAACTTCAAAGATTCAAACATTCACACCTGGGAATTGACCGTTAACATCACATCATTCAACTGATGGCATCTTAAAGCCCAGTAGACGAGTTGATCAAATGTTTTTTTCTGCACAACTTTGCAGGACATAGCGCAAAGGTAAAGAAGGAACCACTTGCAGGAATGTGTGTCAAGCATAACGCTTAAAAATATTGAGCACAAGGACTTATCTCACCAGTAAGCCAATGGAGGTGAGGCTGATGTTGAGTTCCTGGTTCTGCAGGCCGAAGCTGCCGGCTACATCCACTACGATCTGGAGGCACGTGCAAGGCATGGTGGGCAGGAAGTCTGTCACCACTAACTGCAGGCACTGGAAGGCTGTTCGGATCAATGACTCGCTGAAGGGAAACATGGCAGGCACGCTTTCAGTTTCTTGAATTACTGCCGGTATAATAATAATAATAATAATAATAATAATAATAATAATAATAATAATAATAATAATAGCAGCAACAAACATTTAGGATGACTCTAACAAATAACATATTTGCATTGATAAAAAACAACCATTCCAGCATAGGTAAAGCCCTGTCTGCTTTTTCCATCTTCTCTCCTCCCTTGTGATCTTACCCTTGATCATTGCGGATGGCTCCTATAACACCCAAGACAAGGGGCCAGCCGGGCCCCAGGCTGTCTCCCTGGCTCTGCAGGATCTGCAGGACACTCTCCAGCTGTTTCTGCCGGATGTCTGCATGCAGCACATTGGACAACTCCTTCAAGGGGTTGAGCAACAGAAGTTGCAGTCGCTTGGGTATAAAAAAAAAAAAAGACAGAGATAGTAACTGATTTGTTAAGTGTCAATTACCTGCAAAGATTAAATATGTATCTTGTAAATGCTGATATTAAACTGGGTAGTACACAATTGCATGCAATGCATTCAACATTTACAATAGTTGTCGTTGTGAATGTGGTGCATACATCCAAAGGTCATCTTTATTAAACAAATGTATTAAATCCAGTTCAGGGGAGACATACAGTATATGGGCAGGTGGAAACAGTCTCATGAAAGAGGGCTTAAGACATTTGACTGTAAAGGGTTGCCAAAAACAACTTAAACTCTATTTATACAATACACGTTGCATGTACACATTACCTTTGCTGCCCGCTGAAATTGATTGTAATACTCCACATTACACTGAACAATACCTTAAGCAATTTTAAAGTTTGCCAATGTCGAAGTCAGGGCCGATAGTTTTGTGCTTCTGAAGTCGTTGAATGTGATTCATCAGAACTGTCTTTCTCTTTATTTCTAACACAATGGATTACTTGCATAACCTCAATTCTAGTAGCATGGACGACATACAGACAAGTACAAAGTAAAGGAAATGATTGAAGAAATGAGTGGGGAAGTGTAATGAATGCAGATGCTTTTATGGATGTTAAATGTGAAAGTGGGGCAGATGTTATGGCTTTTAATATATAGTAGCAATTAAGATAATTTTGGTCTCTTTTCTGAAGAAAAAAACTATGCAAGAATCAACATATCTGAGGAAAGCAATTTGGAAACTCAAAAAAGGCTTTACATTTTTGCAAAATCCATTTGGATGCATGGTAGAGGATAAACATTCAATTTGTAACTAACTTTGACTAACTACCTTTTTTTTTCCCACTGCAACTGTAGAACTCTTCCAGTGTGTTTTAGGCAATAATTCCAACGCAAATGTTTCTGATTTCTCCTTTTTTATATTTCATAAGATGGCTGGATGAATACATTTTTTTTTAACATTAAACATGCAATTGTAAGAGCTTGCCCACACTGCGAGAAAGGCCTTGGAGAAGTGACTGTATTTTGCATTTCCACAGGACAGCCATCATTTGTCTGGCTCAGTGCTGTTTCTATTAACCTCCATGCAGTTCTCTGTGCCATTTCTTTTATCTGTCTCACTAAGGTGAAGGTCACAGACTCTGCGTTTGTGAGTGACAAGAGAAAGTGACTGTGACATTTTTGTTTCCTACATTAAGGCCTTTGGCACACACTCTTCTCTATCATGAAGTGCACCAGTGGAGGAGGTTTTTTAAAATACCAGCATTACAAACAAGCAATATTAGGGGTGAAACACAGAGAAGGCAAATAATACATACATCTAATAAAATACTCTCTACAGTGTTCATATGACAGAGAGGGGCCAAGAGCAAAGAAATGACAGAGGAAATGGTTGTGTGAGTTTGTGCTCCACATTGTTGTGGAGTGGAGTTATCTACCTGATTTTGGGCGAGTGGAGGGTCGTGTTTGTAGGCCAAGCCAGCCTTGATAAGCGCCGTCAACGCCTCAGCCCCCCACTCTCTCATCCTGGAGTTTGGGTGTTGGCAGACCTGCAGGACAAATCACATAGACACACAAATGCAGAAACATGTGCAAGACGACAGATCTGACGCACAGGTTGTTCAGAACAGTGTTTCCCAGCAGTGTTCACAGTGGGTGGGTGGGAAACAAGTGAGCAAAGACTGGAATCCCCTGTGATCACAGGAAATGCTGCGACAGACAGTGTAATCATTAAAACTAGAGTAGATACACATGAAAAGGCCAGGTTCAGCAGAGAAAAGTACACTAGCGTGATACAAAACCGGTCTTCTGCTCCAAATTAATCATCTTTGGTCTATGGGGAGGTTTTTCAAACAATTGTTTACTTTTATGGCGTGAGACTTAAGGATTCTAAGAGGAGAAAACTTTGTTTTGCTCAGAGGCATAAAGAAAGACTGCTGAGTAGATACTATAGTCGTACCCCTTCAAAACCCAGATGGTCCATGTGAATCTATTTAATAATTTGGCTTCAGAAGCCCTGTATGATCATAAACGGATCACTATTTTATCATAATGTACATCTGTAAATAAAGACAGTGATACCATTATCACATTTTCTTTAAAATATAAAAGCCCTGAATTTGAACAAGTCTGCAAAGAAAGATAAGCAGCATTTGATCTAAGCATGAAGTATTCTTTGCAGGTGCAGCTATAGATTCTGCTTCTGTGTCAAATCAGAGCTTCACATTGCAAATTGCGCACACCAATAGAAGGTCAAACACTGGCAGAGAAGCAAATGCACCGTGCGGACACATTTTGACACAACGAACTCTCAACTCCAACACGTTGGTGCCAGACTGAGAGGGAGGGAGAGCACATCGGAAAAAAAGAAAGGAGATGGGAAAGCCAATGATTATAGAGGAGGGAATCTGAGCTTACCTTCTGCAAAACAGACAGGAGTGCAAAAAGAGAGGGGAGATAGACAAAGAAATTGTGAAGAAAACCTCTAAACGCACATCGTTACATACATAGAAAACGAGAATCCTCTTACACATATGACGAGATGGGTACCAATAAATACAGAGAGTGTAGTACAAACCAAACTCAAGTAAATTCAACCAAACCTACAGTACATAGCACTTTACACACTATAGTTGATCCAAAGTGCTTTAAACCCAGATCTGTTACAGAGTTTGACATTTTAGACTTTTTAAGACCATTTAAAGACCATTATGAATGAAATTTAACAACATCAACTAAGCCCTAAATTCAGTTTTTTTCAAGCCAAGTATAGCTAAACTTGCTCTGTTTTATATCTGCGGTACAATCCAAATGAGACTTGTGGCAATAACACGTAAGCTGGTTGGCTGCAATATAAGTAGCATGTTGGTCTCATTTGGAGCCATAATATAGCAAAATCATATTTGGACTGGCAAAATAAAAAACTATCAGAGAATAAAAAAAGAGCATTAGAAGTGGTGTACATGGACGTAGAATAATTAAGACCTGTTTAAAATGATTTAAGACTAAGAACACAATACTTCTACAATTTTGATTTTGAAATTTTAGAGACCATGCAGAAAACCCTGTGTTAGTAACTTCTATATGTGCCAGGGCTCTACTGCATGTGTGTCGACTTTCAATTAAAAAAAGCAGCAAATGCAACTCTGGATCAAAATTTTTTTGAAGAAGGCAATTTCATGTATTTCTGTTCATTTAGTATCATCAGGGAAAGTATGCATGGGAATTTCCATCTTTATTTATTTAGAATTACTGAGCCATCAACTAAAATTGTGGTCAGGTCCCATATAAGGTATGCTTAAATGTGGGGGAAATTCTTCTAATAATAGTGCTATATCAACAATCTAAATTAAAAAATAAATGTTAAAAATGTATGTTAAAAAATCAGGTGAAGATACTACAGCTTTGAAAGTTTTACCAATATGTAATAATGAAAAGGCCAGATGAGAAAATCGTATACACTACAACCTACTGGACATTAACGTCCATCACTCTACTTTTATCAAAAACTATAAACTGTGTACTAATTGTGAAAAACTTCTTTAGCTCACTCAACAATTGTTCTCCTTCATGACTAAACCACAGCACACATGTGGTCCAGACTCCATGGAAAGAATGTCAGAATTAGAGCTTTGGTACTGGGTAACCAAAAGAGTTGAAGGGAGCAATTTTTACATTCTTTTGGGTTCTAGCTATCATTATGATTATTATAAAGTTTAGTTCCAAATCTGCAATGGCATATTCAGCACTGGAAAAAGTGGCAAATACTGTTACCAAATTAGACAAACTGGAACTAGAGAGAAATGCTTAACGGGTCAAATTCCTTGTACACTTATTGTACCAGGTGAAATAAAGTCTGATCAAAGCGTAATAAGTTAAATAAATTACACTTCTTAAGCAGCTGCAGGGATATTACTGGGTGACCTTGGTTACCAAAATGATAAACTATTTATAAAACTGTCTTTCATCTTCCACAGAACTTAAATGAAATGTGTTGACAGTGGCACTGCATCTTGTGGGATGTATCTGTAAATAGATGTTACCTCCAATAAGTGTCCAGTTAGGGGTCTCCACAGGATCTCTATACGATCCATGTTGACAAGGCCAGTCTCCAATAGCTTGGCCACAGCAAACAAAGATGGCTCCTGAAACCAAGACAAGAAAATAGAAACTATACATAAATACTGGACACCTTGGACCCTGACCTTGCTGATCAAATGCATAATCAGGATTACCTATGATAGACAAGCATAAAACTTTCAAATCCTGTAATGTTAGCCTACATTTGACATTTTAACCAAAGCCAAATAATGACATATCCAAAAATCAGTGAACCAAGTTTCCAAATCCTAAAATACATAGTCTTTACCTTGTTGTTTCCATAAGCCATTTCCATGGCTTCCAGGGAGAGGGAACAGAGAGCGTTGATTAGGTGATGTAGGGACACATCATCCAGGTACCTAGATCACAGAAACCACATATTGCATATTATATGTGCATATTTTGCATAACATGGATAGTTTCAAATATTAGGATTTTAGATTTTTTAAACAGATGCACATAAACTGTATATATGTTATTTTTCAGGTCAACACAATAATTATTAATGAAGATGAACAAATATTTATCAAACCAGAGTAGAGAGATTCAAACTTGAAATTTTATCATCATTATGTCTAAAACTTCTCCGCAAACAACAAAGGTTTACTGAATTGCAGACAAAACAAACAACTATTTAGTCATCGTTAGTTATGAGCACATTTAGCCCCATTGACATTAACCAGTAAGTATATTTCTGAAAAAAACATTTACTGGACTATTTAGGAACATAGGGATAAGTAATTGGAGTTTCTATAATAGGTGTTCATTTTCACAGATGAAGGACTGGGCCTTACTGGGAGCTCTCAAATAGTCTGGACAGGATGTTAGCGATGACGGGGAGGTCTGTCATCACCGCTGTGGTCAGCACCTGTTTAGGTTAAGGACACAACCACAGCCAGTTAGTTCATCGTCTTCAACATTGAGATAGAAAAATATGCAGCACAATACATGCTCAGTTCCATGCTTTAGTTCCTAAAAAACACTCACTGTACTGGGTCCCTCTACAGCTCGGCCAGGCTTCAGGGCACCGCCCACCCCCGGCTTCAGCCCCAGGATCCACACTAAGTGCTGGGGGAGAAAAGCAAAAAGATCAAAGGACAGTTGAAAAGAGGAGCAACTACAGCTACATCAACTGGCAAGGTCATGAAATGTACACTGACATACTGGTAGATAATGCAAACGTTTCACCCAAAAAAGAAGAAATGTAATGATTTCCGAATGATTAAATTTAAATTCTAAATCAGCTTTTATCGTTCCATGTAAGTTTAGTTTTGTAAGTTATTTATTTTCTAATAAGCAGTGCAAGCATACATTTATGCATATACATGTTAATTTTACCTCATTCAAAATTAGAAGCGTACATGAGTGTGTGTGTGTGTGTGTGTGTGTGTGTGTGTG
>NC_045740.1:1917061-1933385 GCF_008692095.1 Etheostoma spectabile
TGTGTGTGTGTGTGTGTGTCCGTGCGTGTGTGTGTGTGAGAGAGAGAGATAAAAGAGAATGTGGACTGTTTATTTTGACTTGTCTAACTGGAAGAGAGCGTGTGCATACATGTGTGTGGTAACATGTAAATGTGTGGTACCAGGTGGTAGTAGTACCTGCAGTGTAGCCAGTACCAGCTGCCAGGAGGTGCCCAGCACGGCGCCGTGGCAATGGGCCAGGTTCAACAGGGTTCGCATGCACTGGATGTTCTTGGCAGTTAACTGACACAGGGACAGACAGTACTATTAGTACATTATAACACACGTCACCAGGCATTTAGCTAATACACTACACATACACAACACATTCACAATCCACTTCTCAATAAGTCATAATGAGTGGAGGACTAGAAAAAGCTCAAATTTGTTGTCTAACTAAAATTATAATATATTAGTAAAACGGTCACAGCCATACAATCATTGGTAACACAGTAGTGTAAAAGCTAAGACCAGAAAAAAAAATACAGAAGGATTTCAGGTTAGGGTCAAGGTTACTACCCACGTATTTTAACATGTTAGTGCCATAAAGGAAAATTTAGTCGCACAGGCTCGCCTGAACTGTCTATGTTCATAACAGTTGTACCTTACCTGAATGGTGCCTTGAGAAAGAAAGTGAGTCTGTTTTTTTTTTATTTGTTTTTTATGGGGGATGTGTTATAAGTTGTCCGCTGTGCAAATAATGCATTTTATTAGCATCTGGTAGACAAATTGCTTTGCAATGCAATTGTATCTTTATTGGAGCGTAATGTGTTTTTTGTCTTGACCCTCTTTTTGGACTGATCTTGAGTTGCACTCAACTGTGCTATGTCTTGCTCTGGACTTTGGTGATCAGGTCTACAGCTCTCTTTCAGAGTATTCAGGGCATTTTTCCTCCCAAACAACATTTTCAAACAACAGTTATGCTTTCTTAATGCAGCTGCTAAATTGTTTCTGAAAAATAAATAAATATAATAATTTTTCTTGATTATAAAATGTCTGTAAGCTTTGTTATTGGAAAACTGCTACATTAATTAAATTATTAAAATGTCAAGTGTAACCATAGGCTTTTGATAATTGTGTGTTCATGCGTGTCCTTACCATCACGGTGCCCTGGGGCTGGGAGGTGAGTGGCTGCCCCACAGCCACCACCTGCTGATGAGATTCACTGGAGGGGCTGATAATCTGCACACTATGGCCCTGGATCGAGTAGGCTGTGGAGACACACATATGTGCAAATACACACCCACACACACAGGAATCAGGTCTGAGAGTCAGTAATACACACAAACAGATTTTGTAACAAGCTTACGACATGCAAGAACAGCTTTCTTAATTAACTTCAAGGCAAACATCCATCGCGAGTTGAGACCCAATTTGCCAGCTTTATCTCCACGAGCTAATATGCAAATAACGAATGTCTGAGTGGTTTGTTTGAGAGCAGCTGTGTGTGTGTGTGTGTGTGTGTGTGTGTGTGTGTGTGTGTGTGTGTGTTGTGTGTGTGTGTGTGTGTACGACTACAATCCCCAGACACATTCTTCTCTGTGTTCCTAATTAGAACCCACAGTGAAAAGTCATGGATTATTGCAATAAGATTAGGGCAATAGGGACAGGCAGAGTGCCGACATTTTACATGTTAAGCTCTGTTTAACAACATGCACATCTAACCATACGGGAGATGAGAAGTGCTCATTAGTTTAACATAAACACACATGACCAGAGGCTATCCTCAGGGTAGGAACGGGGGACTTAGCTGTGTGTTTTATGTATTTGATGCTGTGATGCAAACATTAAAGCAGGAAAACAAAAACTCAAACCCCAATAGTTTGCTGTATTATTTGTGTGTGTGAGTACAGGCAGTAACAAATTTAGGCAATAAATGAAAAATAGGTAACAGGTCACCTCAGGTACTGCTTATACTGTGTTGTCTATGTAGATTTAAGGGGCATTCTGGCAAGTGAGAAGCAGTACCTTTGCTGGAGAGGTTGGCAGCATTGCTGCTCAGAACAGTCAGGGCATAGTGCGGCGGCAGAGAGGCCTTGCAGATGGCTGTGATGAAGGCGTCACGGGGCGTCACCATGCCCAGACGACCACACAGCGAGGCCATGGTCAGCTCTGCCTTCAGGATGTTCTCTGTGGCTGTCTCATCAGTGCTGAAGTGACAGGACAAGGGGGGGTGGGAAGTGAAGAGTGTAGTCTGTAGCAAATAACTGAACTGCATTGCTCAAAATCAGTTCAGGTCCCAGTTTACCTCCTGTCACCTATTGACAATTTCAAAAACTACAACAGGAAATACATTTGACTACGTTTAAACGGTTTGTTTTAAACTTTGCACACAAATTAATAGGTTTTCTATGGGACAATTAATTTTCTCCTGCTTGTTTCTCAAATGTGGACATCCGATATGACTGCTGACTGCAAAAAAGCAGATTATCAAAAAGGTTGAGAGTCCATTTACCTGGCGTCTAGCAGCAGAGACAGAGCAGCCAGTAGACCACACCAGCAGGCACTGACCATCTCCTCCCACACCAGATGGACTCCTGAGACAAAACCACAAAGCATCTGAGTTCATTCAGACATTATTTCCCTTTAGTCAATATCACTTGGGAAAAGAAACAAAAAAACATTCCTCTTTTTTCATTATCATCTTATTTGTATTGAAGACATCCAGGCACAACACTGGCAACCAGGGGTCATAGAAGTGCTATCACCCAGAATCCTAAGGGGTTCAGCAATGATGTAGTAAAACATAACCTGACAAGACTTTAAAACATGCGTGTACAGTTTTTTTGTATTTCCCAGAGACTGTATAATATTAACGGACATAGCATCCGGTTCAGCGAAGTGCTGCAAATGCGGAAGTGCCTTAAAACTGCATTCTATCTGAATTCCAGCAGGGGGCGACACTTCAGGTTGCAAAAGGAGGTCGGTTTCTGTAGAAGTCTATGAGAAAGTAACCCACTTCTCACTTGATTTATTACCTCAGTAAACATTTTCATAATGAGTTTATGGTCTCAATTGCTAGTTTTAAGTCTTCTGCAACAGAAGAATGATATTTTTTGAATTATGGTCTTGTTGATTTTAAAATCTGGGATAAAGCAGGTTTTTTTTGGCTATGATGTGATTGCCAGTAAAAGTGTAACATAACATAGTGTGTAAGGGCTCCTCCTTCACTCCTCCTCCTTGTCTAAAATAGTTATTGTTATCTATCGGCTGCACCCATAACAGCAAACCCAATGGCTCATAGCAAACCTCCACAAACCAATGGGTGACTTCACACATGGTCTATCCATTAATATTATACAATCTATGAAATATACCCCTTAAGATGTTGTTTTTCAGTTTGTTGCATTTCTTTTTATTTCATTTCAGAATCAGAACATGCTTATTTTCCTCAACATCCTCCATACTTCCTCCTTGTCCATTCTCACCAGGTGGTGGCTGCCATCCCTGGTCAGGATGAGTCTCCCTAAACTCAGCCGCTGCTTCCTCCTCCACGGCCAATTCTCTTTCGATCATAGAGGTGATGCCCCGCACCAGGTCCAGTAGGGCACTGAAGGCCACAGACATGGCATAACCCTCTGGGATGGACGGGGGCTCCACCTTGTCCAGCATCTCCAGACTAAAGGATGAAAAAAAAGTAAACATAAAATATGAGATTGAGATTAAAGTGTGTGTATGGATGTTCCGGCATGAACAAAATAGGCCCCTAAGTAAATAAAAGTCCATCCATAAATGTAAAAGTTTGTGTGTTCATGTGATGTATATGTATAGTACATCAACAGCTCTTTTGAGAATCTCATCCTGATATATATAAACACTGCCTCTCTCTACATAAATTACTGCACTGCATTGGTTGTCCTAAGTATCCAGACTTCCTTGTTATTAATGAGCACTAAAGAAAGTTAGCCATTACCATCAGAAAGGGCAATTTAGACAAAACCTCTTTGTGAAGGAAGGAAGGCCTCTGGCTAATGTCTTTCTTTGTATTTCAAACCTGGCTTTCCTGTGAAACACCAAATGACACCAACAGAAGAACAACGACAGCATTTTCACTCCTCAAGCAGGGTCTAGCCTTTGATCTCTGTCCTATCATGATCCCGTTGTCTAATGCCAAATTGTTTATCACTGCTTGCCTTGCACACAGCGATCTTACTAGTGATGCTACAAGCTTATATTTATACCACTTGGCAGCAAAGAGATTGTAATCACTACAAGTGTTCACTTGTTTGTGCGTGCGTGCATGTGTGCGTGTGTGTGTGCGTGCATGCGCATGCGGAATAAAATTTGTGTATGCATATAAAATAGGATAAAGAGATTCAGAAATGAGAACTATTTAAGTGTGCGTAGTAACAGTACTTACTAGGTGGCCTTGGCGCTGCCCTGGACACTAACAGTCATTAGGGGGATCCAGGTACCACGGTATTCAAACGCTGCCTGTGAGGTCAGGTTGCCGCTGACCCCTCCTGTCCCTGGGCCACCCTGGGCTGCACCCTGAGCCCCCGAACCCGAGCCACCTGGACAGAAAGAGTGGATAAAACGAGTAAGAGAAAGCACAAGATAAAAAGTAAAATATAAGAAACATTTTTGCTACCAAATCAATATGACAACTTGTGTCATCATATCAAGTGTGTTGATAAATACCTTAAAAACCTTTCAGGTGCATTTAAACAAATTCCTTGACATCTACAGAACTTTGTGGACACATGCAATTGAAAATCCACAAACTTTCCCATGGCTCCAGGAATATTAATTGTTGAATAAAAAGTATTAGTAATATACTGATTACTGTACCGCAGTCTTATAGAGCTCAAAATGACAATTTGGTTACTAGTAAAAATCTTTGAACTGACCAGCAAGTGCACCAACAACAGCAGGGTTGCCAGCATTGGGGACGATGAAGAGGGACTGGATGAAGGAGCCTAGGGCGTTGACGATGTCTCTGAATACCTTAGTGGAGTGCTGCTTCATGTCGTATGATTGGCAGAAAGAACTGAAAAAAAGGATAAGTACATCGAATTTTGTGATGAGAGGTCAGCATGAAAAAAAGGGCAAGAAACCGGCCATTTGAGTGCTGACATGGTTCAGAACTATGTTGTGAAAAACACAACTTTAGGACATCCCAGACTCAGCTCTCGGTTGTCAGACTTTGCGCAACTTTCATCGGAATAAGTTGGCTATCATTTTTCCAGCTGTGCATTGTCAGCCTCAGCTGTACATAGTCACTATTATCACGCTAACATGGTTACAGTACATGTTAAGCCGTGGCATGTTAACCTACAAATTAGATTTGATTAGATAGACTTTATTGATCCCAAATAGGGAAGTTTCTTTGCTATTGCAGCAAAATATAAGACACAGACAGAACACATACAGAATATAAAATACTAAATAGGATAGAATATAAGAACAATAAAATTAAACAAAAAAATACAAAGGAAAAAATGTACAAATGTTTATACAAGTGGCGAATAAAAATGTACAACCTGCTTAAAAAGTATTTACAAAGATGTAAGAAAAATCTATGTTTGTGCAAGTTGCACTATAGTGCAGTATTGTGATATATATGAATCTTATCTAACACTCAGTGATAAAGTGTTAAAAAGTTTTTAATTGCCCGTGGTATGACTGATTTCAGTCAGTGCCAAACCGAAGCTGTCGGTTTAAAATCGTCCTCAACTTATCGAGTGACTGACCAAGATTGCTATTCCTAGAATCATGCTGACGGCATGGTAAAAAAACATTCAGACAATTTAAACTATTTAGTATCCTGCCGACAGCATGGACAATATGTGTTAGTGTAAGTGTTAAAAACCGAGATGGCTGAAATCTCTTATATTATTTTGATGGTAGTGAAGAGTGTGTACTACAGCGGTATTTTTTGTAGGTTTCTTTTCCTGCTTAGCTCAGTCTTTGTTGTTGTAGAGGTAACTAAAGTCTGAAAACATTGAGCCATCATTAACAGATGCATCCCACTGTTTGGTTGCTAACTGAAGAGTCATGGGTGTGAGGCACAAAACAACTCCAGGCTTTTTTCCACCCAATGCAGCTGTGGATTGAGTTGACATTTAAAAAAAGCAGGAAAAAAATAAATGTCTATGTTATGAGACTCATTAATTAAAATGGGCGGTTGGTTTTGTAGACCTTAATATTGCTTACCGTAATAAATGTGGCTGCACACACAGCCTATGGACTGACTCCACAGCCACCGCTCTCAGCCACTGTGGCTTCTCCCCATCCAGAAACTTCACCAGCAGCGACAAGAAGATCTCACACTCAGTCACCTGTAAAACAAACACACACCAATGTGATTGGGACAGACGTTAGGCCAACTTTGTCCTGTAACTGGAAGCTGGTCTCTGGCAAAATCCCTGAATCCCTTTGGGCTTTGATTAGCCATTCTGCGGCTTACTGCGCTCCTTGACAGACGGGCAAAAGATACATTTCCATTTCAAGGATTGATCAAATATCACTTAATAAAAACAGCTGGCTTAATTACTTAGATGCAGCAAAGCTCATTAAATCGCCAGGAGCAGAACTGAGACAAAACTACTACTACGCTAATCCAATGTTAATCAGACCAGATCAACCAAGAGCATCAGCTCAGCGCTGAAGAAAATCCTTTACTCGTGAAGCAGCCATCAGGCAACAGCTGTGGTCAGTCGACCATCACTGCAGACCGCTCCCTTACCAGTAAGCTGTAGAAGTGCTTGATGAGGACTGAGACCACGCGCAGCAGCCTCATGCAGATGGGGAAGTAAGGTTTCTCCACAGGTGCTGGTGAGGCCGTGCTGCTGCTGCCCTGCCGGAATTTAATGTTGGGGGAAAACAGCTTGATGACGAGGGGACACACCCGTTCCTTCAGCAAGAAGCTGAACTCTTGGTGCTGGGTAGGAAACCGACAGAGAGAGGGACGATGGCATCAGATCAAAAGTAGTATCACCAAGACACACTACTGTTAAAGAGCATGTGTTTCACTACAGTGAGAAGCATAATCTCTGATGTTAATGTAATATAATACAGGAGATGGACAAAATAATAGAAAAAGCTGAGGAAACATAAATCACACAGAAAATTAGGAGGAATACTAGCTATGGTCATTATTCAGAATTACACCGGAGCTATCTGTAAACTGCATGTACCTGTAGGAATACCCCGGGAAAATCATTAAGAACAGACTCCAGCAGCTCCAGGCCAAATGTCCGGGTCATCTCTGTCATCCCCACCAGCCAGTAGGGGGCATCAGCGTTCACAAGCTGACACAAGTCCTGCAAGGAGTTGCACAACAGCATTTTGAACAATAGAATGTCTTACACAGATCACAGTGGTGGAAACAGTTCCGTCACTAAGCTCTCTTGGAAGCATAAGTGCACAAAAGTGCAGCGTGGGTGAGGAGTAACATGGGACTTTGAGACATGGAATCTTTTAATCACTTCTTCTGCCTTATTTCACTTCGTTGCAAAGAGGAAAGCAATTACAACCAATTCAATCTCAACTTTAAAATGAAAGGTTACGAGGTTAGTAGTATCTGTAATTTCATTACTTGTCTCTAGTCCAGAGATCTCCAACAGCGGGTCCGGGACCCCTAGGGGGTTCTCAGAGTCACTGTAGGGGGGCTTCCAAAATATTGTTAATATTTGAAAGTTTTTTTCAAAAATTAAAATGTCTTAACATGAAATTCAACATATCATTAGTAAATATTAATCCCCAGTGATGATTGGCTTACTGGCCTATGGGTAAGGTAATCACTAAGATCCAATATATCCTACAGATTCACTGTGTCACATGTATGTTTAATATTAAAAGATTATTTATAAAATAATGCTAAAAATTATTATTATTATTATTATTTTAATAGCTTAGTATTTTATGCACTAAAAAGGAATGTATATAGGCTTCAGCCCGCCCTACACTTTATTGTAGGCTCAGCATGCAACTTAATTTTTTAATATATTAATAGTGGGGGGCCCCTCCTCTGTCTCTCTTTCAGTTAAAAAACGTTGAAGAACCCTGCACTAGACCACAAATGATGAGATGAGCATGTTCCAAACATGATCCAAAGTTTTCACCATGAGAAGAGGGCATTTCACAGGGTAGAAGGCTTCCGCCCCCTGGTGGACATACCTGGAACAGCATGTATGCATCTTTAGCACTGGGCCTGAGCGTACTAACAGACCGCCTGTTGGTGTTTCCTTGGACAGAAGGAGGTTGCTCTACAATGCCTGGGGGGGGGATACAATTTATATATATGGCATTTAATCAACTCATTGGCAGTACAAAAGTAAAATACATAAACCAACCATGAGTTCAGAGTAGTGGATGTTACCGAATTATCAACTGTAATATCAAAGAATGATTAACTTCCCATGAATCTTATAACCTGTATACTACTCTGTATTCTCTACATAGACATACCTTCATCAGGGCATAATGTCTCATGAACTGATGCTTAAATGTGCTTCCTTTCAGATCAGACATCACATTTCTCATTGAAAATGTTGCATCCCATCAATGTCCCTACTTCCATCACACACCCTGTTTCCCTTAAATAGGAACCAGTGCCCTCTGACCTTTGAAACGCTCATCCTCTGCCACCATCCTCTCAAAGACCACAGTGACCACCTGTCTGACGGTTGCGGCCGCTGTGTTATTGGTGATGTTGTCCTTGGTGAAGTGAAGACGGAAACACAGCACAATGGCCTGGGCAGGGACAAAAAAAAAAACATATATGTACTGTATATAATGTATAAACTTAACCTAAATTAATTACTACTGCCTTTGTGGTTCACACATATGTATATCTGTATAGTTTGTCTGATATAGGAGTGGGTTGTTTGTTTTGTGTACCTTGGAAAGTACTTCATCATGTACCACTGTGTTGGTGGTTAGCAGGACCAGGACTGTCTGTAAAAGTTTCAGCTCCTCCAAACCATTTTCCATCAGCTGCCACAACATGTTGATGATGTTCCCCGCAGCTGCCTGTCATGTACACACAAAAAAAAAACATTCTTTATTGACCTTTTTTAAAATCTTAGCATATTACTGATCATCCACCAGTGTGCACACTCAAGTTTGTTTAGTTCAACTCAGGACACAGTATCAGAGCTGTTAGATTGTGCTAGATTCAGCCTGGGGTCACACAACCCTAAATCAAAGACATGCACAGAAACACACACTTGTGGGACCAGCTGGTCTTGCCTGCCTAGGGGTCGCAACAATATAGAGTTTAATAACACCAAAGCTAGCTGCCAGTTAATATCATGTCACTTGATGCTCACAGAAAGTGACACTGCGTGTCCTTTTGGTGGGTAAAGCTGTCCAAAATACAACTAGTCCTCAAGCAACCCCTCTGAGCTAGAGTCACAGGAGGTATGGATACTTCAAAAAAACGAGAAACATTTAATTTCCAATTTTTAAATAAAGTTTTTGCTCACCAGTTAAACTGTTTTTTTAGATTCAGAAATGTATCATATAAAAGTATCATTCAGCAACCGGTATCAAAGTCTCTGTATCAGTATCAGCAATAACGCTTCCAGCCTCCCAAATGTGAAGATTTGAAATTTTGTGATATTTTATCTTTTACATTTGTGAAGCTGGAAGCGTTATCGGCATTGGTGAAAGTGTTTCAATACCGGTACTGATGCCAATACAATGACTTTGATACATGTTACTGGACGATACTTTTTTTGATACCAATTTTATAATATCAACTTTAACCCTTGTGTGGTGTTCATATTTTTGTTACACAGCCAATGCTCCCGGGTCTGATGGACCCACCACATTATTGGGCTTTAAATCATTACAGCCATAACAATTTATGTAAAAATACTTAACATATGTTTATCTTAGTACCCTACTAATGATATATACATCAATTATGGTTCATATTTTCTATTTACCCTTGGTGTACCGTGTGCGGTCATTAAAAATAAATTATATTTTGTTTTGTTTTTTTGTTTGTTTTTTTACAAAAAATTAGCCAAGGCCAATGGGTTTGAGTTAGTGGAACAGTAAGAAGTATAATATTTCTTTTAGTAAACATTAGAAAACGGGTCCCACAGACCCGAACACCACACAAGGGTTAACAAAAAGAAAGTTCAACATTTTGGGGCAATTATTTTTATTAGTATTTTTTCTTCCAGCTCCTACTAGGTGAGCCTCGTCTCTGTGCGTAATGTAGAGTTTTTCAATCAAACTGTCAGCTAGTGGTTAGCAGAATTCGCTGTTAGCTAAGCTATCGTTAGCTTCCCAGTAGGGGCTAGCGGTAGAAGAGGAACCAATGGTGAATCGTGCAGTGTCGTAAATCCTCGAAAAACAGGATTATCATCTTGTGCATGCGCACAGATCGGGTACCGACAGCTTTGCCTCCTCACCAGCATGAGTTTCACCAATCAGAGGCATCACTGTGGGATTGTTCAGAATTGTGGGTAAGAAATTACTTATCCACGACATTGCGAATAAAAGATTTGATCTCAAAACAAGGTTGGTGCCCATGAACTTTTGGCATCTATATGAGCATATACAATTGCTTAGTCATGTCTTAGCTGGTTTTAAGTCTACCATCGACGGTTACGATTTTATGGTTTATACTCCAGTTGTCAATGGAGAAATTGCATTGTATTTTTACTTCTGGAACCAACTGTGGGCGGGACTGTTGAGATCTATTTGTGTACCAATCGAGTGTCTGCCCTTCCCTATTACAAGACATTTACACAGATAACCACGTTCTTGCTACACAACAAACTAACTAGGTTCCTCCAGTGAAACCTTAAGAATCATTACTGAGGTTGTAGACTATTTTTTTTGCGATGCCCTCAGGTAACTTTTAAACCCTGCAGTTCAGAGTTGCTGAGGAGTGCTGCTGGATCAGAAAATGTGTGTTGTAGAGTATGTGAAGTTAGTTCGTAGATGTCTTTGATGTTCTAGATGTTTGTTGGGTGCAAGAGTGGGATGATAACAGCCACCTAAAGACCAACTCTAGCAGAGGATGGTAAAAGAAAAAAAGAAACAAAGACAAAATGCTATCTCAAAGGCCAAGAGAAACTCCCCAAACTTCACACTAGCTGAGAAAATCTGCCTCACATGAGCTGCCCTTGAACAAGACACTCCTCACCACAAACTGCTCAAGACTGTCCTACCACAGACAGAAGCTTTGAAACCTGTGTAAGCCTAATTCAATAAACGCCGAATATTAAAATGTAGAAAGCATGGAAAGGCTCCATAAGCTTTCAATAACAGTCATTTACAGTGTACTAACAAGGCAGTTGTGCGTAAGCTCCAGGGGACCAACTTTGCTTTTTTCTAGCTTGATGGTTTTGACTACAGGCGTTACTAGACAACTGCATGGCATAATGAGTAGATGTAGCCACCAGTGACAAGAATATATTAACCTCTAATATTTGGATTGGGTATTGATGAGTTGCACTGATTTCTGTATTGATCTGAAAATTAATATACCCTTCGGACACAAGGAACAATGTGTTAACTAGTTAACTAGCTTAAATTTGCAAGTGTGTCTACACCCAATGTGCAAAATCTTTGTCAATATGCATTTATTTGGTGGTTGCCAAATTGGAAAGTATTAATTGTAAAAATCCACAATATGTCACTATACATATAAAATGAAATGACAAGGTAAAACAAACAGCTGTGTATTGCATAAGCACAAGCACACAGCCCATCTTTGAAGACATATTCTCTAAGATCTTGTTTTTTTTAGATATTTGTTTTTTTAATGACCACTTGGGGAAAAGCCTTCTTCACAGGGACATGTGTATTGATTTGCCACTGTTGGGAGGATAATCATCTTGTTTCATTCTATGAAGTAGAGTGACACAAGGTAATGAATCCAGATGAGAGCAGGCTCCTATTGATTTCACTTCTTAAAACCACCTTACCAAAGGGAAAGATGGAGGAAAGGATGCCCGAGAGACTTTGTGGCGCAACTGCTAGGCACTTTCCTGTTGATGCTAGGTGTTTATGCTCGGATTCAAAAGCTGACACAAAAAAAAGTAACGGCCCTACATCGTTCAGCTACGGAAAAAAAACACAATCTAAGTATTCTGACTTCAGCTATACCTACATATTCATCTTTTTAATTTCTCTAATATTTTACTGGCCTAATATTTATCAAGAGTAACACTGATCAAGAAAGGCCAATGTGTGTGACTTAATAATAAGTATAAGTATACTATAGTGTTTATTATACTGCTTTTTGATTAGGTTCAGAAATTCGCTAAGCTCCATTTTGAATGCGCACATATCTCACCTCTGAGTAATAAGCCTTGGTGTACTGTATGTGTATGCCAGCTATCATATTTAAGGCTAGCTCATGGGGCTCACCTCAGATACCACCTCGTGGGACATGAGTCTCTGGATGGCAGCCAGACATAGCTGGGTGATCTTCGGCTCTTTGGTTCCACAGCCCATCAGAAAAGGTTGCACCACCTCTGAGCTGTTCTCCTTCAGAGCTGCAGGAAAAGGACAGAGATATAGCTAAGTGAACAGATTTAATGATCAAAAGTATAGAATAAAATAACAGGAGACACTCTGTATCTTTAAATAACCATCTGGGGATGCTCCAGTGTGCACAATTATTAATCCAAGTTTGATAATGAAAGACTTGTTGATCCAACTATCAAAGAGTGAAGATATATTTGTACTGGGTTTAATTATGGAATTTAAACTGACCATATTATAAAAAAAATAAATAAAAAAAAACTTTTTCTGGGATTTGGGGTGTTATTTTGTGTCTGGTGTCCAATGGGCGCTTTAAAATGGTTATTTACAACAATGTGCGTAGAAAGAAATGTGGCCTCGATATATCCGCGCTGTGTAATCACAACAGTAAACAAATGCTTTGCATCTAACTACCTGTATCATTTTCACCTTCATTATTTTTCATTTATTCCATGATTTACAACCTGTACAACAGGTTTCACCATTCAGTCTTTTTGTAACATCTCATTAAGCTGCTTTGACAACTACCAAATCCATTCTGGGAACAAAGATAAATGAGCTCAGCTACAATGAGTTGCTGTGCAGTTAAAAGTTGGCAGAGGGTCAGTCAGAGTCAGACAGGCAACAGTAGAACTCGGAAAATGTCAACTATGTGTCAACTCTGCAGATGTTGCTAAAAGATGAATGCTGTTGATCTAGACAGCATAGAAATCATTTTCTATTCAAGCATTTAAAGAGACCCACCACACTTGAAAGTGCTTTATAATGATCTAATGATATAATGAAATCAAAATACAGTGGATGTCTCTTATATGCAAAAGCTGTCTTGTGGACATAAAAACATGACTAGTATTGTTTGCTTGCATGTATTTTTTATTCATATGGGACGCTACCAACTAATCAACACTTACACTGTAAAAAAAGTGATGTAAATATACCAGTTAGTGACTAAAACAGCAACTTTGCACATGTATTCCAAAACCAATAAAAAACAAATCAGACAAAGCAGGGTAATACAATCAAGAATAATCTAATTTAATAGATCAAATACTAATCTAAAAGATCAAATTCAATTCAAATAAGTCAACATGATACAATATTTTGTCGGATAATGCATGAGAGTTCATCATTTCAATTGCACATTCTGAAAAAAGGGGCAACTAGATATCTCAGTTGTGTTAAACCACCACCCTGATGGCTTTCTTACCTGCCAGTATGTCTGTATTCCTGGCTGCAATAGTCTTAATCTTCACAATGCCAGACTCTGCGGCCTAGAAGGTAAAAAGAGAGAATAGACATTTAGGTTTTTAACATTCAA
Organism: Etheostoma spectabile; assembly: GCF_008692095.1. Taxonomy (NCBI): domain Eukaryota; kingdom Metazoa; phylum Chordata; class Actinopteri; order Perciformes; family Percidae; genus Etheostoma; species Etheostoma spectabile. The sequence continues at coordinate 1,930,854 of NC_045740.1, forward strand.
TGGAACATGTATCAAAAGGTGCTGCAGCACCACTGTGCTACCGGTGGTAGACACAACCTCTTGTAATGATGGCCACAGGGGAGGAACAGGAGGGCCTGGCTGCAGAGAGACAGACGGAGGGCTGGTAAATCTGTTAAAAATAGGCTTTAACTTTAGAGGGATGTGCTAGTACATAGTGATTTCCCTAGCTAGGTGTCTGGCAGGGGTGACATGGTGAGGGGGAAGGTGGAACGTCGAGAGAGAAAGGGCATGAGGAGGGGATGACATGGAGACGGAGACTAAATGCGAGTCAGTATGTGTGACAGAAATGGAGATACTGGGCGTTTACCTTAAAAAACAAAAAAACAAAACAAAGGCTGTTCTTATCTTTCTAGAAGTGCATGCTACCGCAAGCCTGTGGAGATAGTCTCTCCTTCTGCTTCTCATCTCCCACATCACTTCTCCACCCTCTCATTTCTTCCCATTACCATGAGAAAACACCACTTTTCACACTGCAAATCACCTGTCTGAAAGTGCAAATGTGTACCTTTAGACATTAACTGCACAGCAAGATCATAACTAACCTATTATTTATCAGTCATCATGTCAATGAGCATTCATTCTTTGGCATCCCAATTCTGAGCTACCTAGCCTCAGCATAGCCCACTTATGAAACGTATGAGGCATTCTTTTTTGCATATATTTAGCCATTCCGTTTTTTTAATTTCATGCATTTTATCACTGTTGAGTATGAGTTTTTGTAAATTAGGAAAATATAGCATTTAATCAATTTAATATTTTAATCTGGAGAAAAGCACACAGTTTGTAATCACATCTAGCATATTGATGATGTCAGTGGTGACAGCAACACCAACTGAGCAAGTAGCCAGTGGGCCAGCATTACCTTGATGCATTTTTCATCCAGCTACTGCATGATCCGACTAAATCCTAAGCATGCATGTGTTACAAATGACTTGATCCTCATCCTCCTATAATCTCTGCAGCCACAGAAATATGCTATGAAAATAAGACATTGTATCCAAGTGACCACTAAGGGACCATTTCAAGTCTTAACATGGTGAAAAATGTCTTATTAGTGGAAAAAAGGCAGTCTACCGACATATTCCGTCTACAATATGTAAGCACAAAATTATAAGCAATTCATACCACTTTGGATTAAACACAATTGACGGGGAGAAATAATGCAATTGCCCTATCGATAATTGTATAACTTTCATTAACTTGTCATTTCAACAGGTCGGCCACCGTGGAAGTCAAAAATTCCGTTACCAAGCAAGCGCTGGTCGGTGGGTTGGTCTGTTAAAACAAACTGAGCTGGCCTATTACCAGCTCCTTAAAAGGTTAATCTCTAAAAAAAAAATGCTATTCTCCTTCTCCTTCTTTGTTCATCAATCATTGCCAGAGGTCTTTACAGGGTATTAAGTAGAACATAGAGGTTTTCTTTTGTCCCAAATAATTACAACCATGCTGTGGCTGCTTTTGATATTCCAATAATATACTGTAGCTATGAAAAATAACTGAAGAGACAAGTGCCTTGAACTGCAAAGTATGGGGTAGTGGGGATGTTTTTTGAGAAATAAACAGCTGAAACAATCTTTCCAGCTTTATAATAACAGCCAGGGAAATGTTTTCTCTTGATTTGGTCATTTAAATTAAGACCTAAGTTGCAGCTGTGGTTGGATGAGTTTATGGCTCTAACAATAAGTCAAATTATCACTGAACATGAAAATAAATAATCAACAAATTTGATGATCAATAATTGTTGATGTCATTTATCAAGGAAAATTGATTGGTTATTTTGCCAGCATCTCAAACTATGAGAATGTGGTCAGTTTTATATAATTGTAAATATATAGGTTTTGTTATTTAAAGACACCACTTTCAGCTCTGCAAATTTGTGATGGGCATTTTTCTCAGACAAAACTATCGAGCAATCATAAAAAAAATAAGACAAATTTATTGATATTTGTAATTTGTCATTGCAGCCTAAGATTAGCTATTCTTCAGTAGCCGCTGCTTTTCAGATTCATTTAAACGTCTGATGCCCTATCGACACCTGATATAGACAACTTGAGATGCACAGATTACAATTTTCTAGGCCGATTCCGATTTTTCATTGAGTTTGACCTGCTGATTCAAATTAAATTTTTTTCAAACTACTTCACAGCACACAGAATATTTAACAGATAATTAATCGCCATAAACTAGAAGTATATAAATTACACCTGGTGTGGGAAATTCACACATCTAATGTGCAATGTTATGGCAGAACCATTTCCTTCTTTTCACATCCAATATCCAACAAAAATAATTTGATATATTTAGCAAACTAAACTTCTGTATGAAAAAAGGTAATGCATTTGTACAAAAGGCCGTCTATAAGCAGTGATTGTGAGTGCATGTCGGAGAAAAGTGCGGACACCAAAAAAAAAGACTCGCTGTCCGAGGGATATAAGGGTGATTGTTGAACGCCCTTGTTCACATTTGTATTTTAGGTGCATTATTTACATGCTACAGTAGTTACACTGCATT
>NC_045740.1:1933395-1949902 GCF_008692095.1 Etheostoma spectabile
ATAGTGGGTTTATTAGTTATTATTTGCTAGCCTATATATAATTCATATGCATTGTGTATGGTAGCCTTTACAGGGCATCTCTAAACATAACTGCATAGTGCGCTACAACTAACAATCTAGTCAACTGAAATGAGTCACCTAAAAATCCTGCAGCCTGTGGCCCAGGGGCAGTGGGAGAGATGCTTTCTCCAATCAGCAAGTTATAAATAGTAGTTCAAGTCCACTTCAAATACTTCTGATGAGAGCCTTCTTGGAACTTATCAAAAGGCCCGCCTTTTCCAAAATGGTCACGTGAGTTTAAAAACAAGATCACATTGATGATGATAGAAGTGGGATAATATTTAAGGTATTAGCCTTAACCAGGTATTTGGTCCCCAGAATGTTACATGATAATAGTGGCTGTTAGGGAGAGGATTTAACAGGAGGTTGATGATGATGATGAGACAAAAAAGTACATCCTGAAAAATATTGTTATCTGTTTACTCTCCGATTAAAGAATCTGAGAGTCAGTCAAATAAAACCAGTCAACAAATGAATGCCTCTAATTAGAAGCAGAGTTTGTGTGTGTGTGTGTGTGTGTTTTTCCTTTGTTCAGCCTCAAGTGGACCCATGTGATCATTCCGGAAACCCATGACAATAAATCCCTGCATGTAGAAATGTAGATGATGTTTTGTGCACAAAACCTTGCCAATCCCCACAATGAAAATCTTTTATACTGGCCTTCTTCTTGACTTAAAACAGTGAAATCTCTCTTTTTGCATGTAAACACTTTTCCCACCTACTTCCTCATAGAGAGTGCTGTTTAAGCTTTCTGCTGTAAAGTGTAGACAGCATTATTAAGTCACCACCATGTGGAGGGACATATCACTGGCCTGATGAAGACATTGTAACAGAAAGTAGAAATTCCGGGAGGGTTTTTTCATTAGTCTTTCTGACAGATTAAAAGTGTATTAATCTACATTCTTAGTTGGGTGTCTACAGTACTAATGTGCTTTATAGTAAAATGTACTATTTTAAATTTTGACAGGGTCACGCAGTCGCTGTAGTTGTTGATGGCTAAATAAATGCTTTTATCTAGCTTAAAATCCTAATGTATCTTCAAAATGGCTTTCAGTGCAACCAGGGATTAGTCTGGTTGACACCACACCCTTCTCAGTTGTAACCGAGAGTGGGTCTGGGGAGGGTTTATTCACAGCCAATTTCCAAAGGGGCGTCACCTACGGACGCCGCTCACATGCCTCTGGGTGCAATTGGATAGTTCTTCAACCAATCCGACCAACGATTCGGGTGACGTAGCAGTGGCATCAACGGGTTGCAGCGCTTCAGTGGACGTCATGTTGGATGTAAACAAAAATCTCCTTGCCGTCGCTGCGTTATCGTCATTGTGTAAAGCCCACCTCACCCTTTGTGACTGGTGCCTCAAATTTTGAAACTTTGAAAATGGACTTGACTTGGGCTTTTGGCCAGACGGACTTGCAGAGATGACCTCAAATTTGCCTGAAGTTTGTAAGGGTTTTCTCATGCTAACTGGGATTGGGTATCAGACCTGAACACTTTTCCGTAACACCCAGAATGTTTCCATAGCATTAGGTGTCAAAAGTATAGAATATTGGCATCGCATGCTTGGTCAGCTGCTTATGGTTTGTTCACGTATGTCTTGATTTGATATTTCTTGATCTAAACTGCTGTCGGCAGTGTTCCGAGGCACTTTTTTGGGCCAACCCGGGAAGTCAGTCAGTCAGACTGCCTTTTCTGCCAATGGTCAGCCGTCAGGTTAGTGTGTAAGGGCCATTACTAAATTCCATTCAGGCAGAGTTCTTGTGAGTCAAGACAACAATTAAACAAGGATACCAATGTTTTTTGTGAAGTTTGGCATATTTTATCAAATTAAAAAAGGGCTTGTATTAAATATGTTTATAATAGTCAAACCCAGGTACTGAAAAAAAGTGTTGTTTTGGTATTTGGTAAGAAAATCTGAGTTTGTATTGGCATCAAAATGTAATCTGTTGAAATGATACCCAGCCTACACCACTTACACTTGTATTTACGATTTACTACTTATCAGATCTCCCAGTACACATGTAGGATTTAGTTAGGCTACAATTCAGTCCAATGGATTTTAGATTTGATGAGTGAGTGACATGCATGAAGTAAATCTAGTATGACGTTTGTATTATTTAGGTGATCCTGTTTTACCATATTGATGTACAGTATATTACAAATTGAAGTATTGTCCATGCTAAGGTTTTAGAATTTTATGGATGCAAACCATTAAGCAAAAATGCTGTGACTGCAGTTACCAGTACATTCCTATTATACATTCCTACATATCTATTTGCAATTATTTGACTGATATTACAATTGCGGTATGATTCATGATAATGGAACGGATGGTCTTTTTTTTTTTTTCGGAAAATATTAAAATTAAAAAAGTTAAAATGAGATTGATTTATGCAAGGATCTGTACCAAAAAAATGATTTTCTTATCTACAGTCTGTAGGATACCATTTGTAGGCTGGGACGTCTCTGCAGCATCATAATACTTCATTCAGAATGGTGGACACATGTTTTGCCTTTAACAAATATGTATCTGGGATTTGTATATTGTACTAGTCTATATTGCGATTTCAATAAAATTGCAATTAATTGTGCAACTCTATCCTGGACAAAGCTGATTTTAAAATCTCAACACACAGCAGAGAGGAACACATTAAACACTTGTGTCAGCTGTACTAACGATGGCCGAACCAGACGGTATCAGAAAGTGCTCAGTGCTTCCAGTTCTTCTCCAGGGCTTTTACTGTGTGGAGATCCTCAAAGCAGAACTGACCCACGTCTGAGAGCCAGCTCATTTCTTTCAAAAGCAACATAAGTGAAGACTATCACAGATTTCAAAACTTCCTTAGAAACATGCTGTGATTCTACAAACTCAGCACTTTGTTTTGGAACTGACTTAGCATATTATGAAAAAGGGCTTATTCAGTCAGAGTTTCAGTGCAATAGTGTCAGTTCACAAAGTCCTCATTCCATGTTGCAAGTTCCTTTGTCTCTGTATAGCCTACATGATCTGTCTAGCAAATGAGTTGTTGCAAGCAGGCCATACAAAAGTTGCCCATTATGCTTTCAATAGCCTAATTCTGCAGGTTTCCCAAGATCAGCTGTCACATTTCACTGTGAGACACATGCAGTTGACAGCACTTGACCCATCCACAAAAGAGTGTAGGGCTGGCTGCTTGATGTTTTTTTTTCACCTTGGAAAAAGCAATCAGAACACAGCAAACAGCAATGCCTTGTCAGTTTCACTGACTCAATAAGAAAGAGGTTGTGAGTGTCTGATGCTAAGATGCAGACAAATCAATGGTACTCTTCTTGGCTCCGCTTAACCAAGAGAAACCACCGACTGTGGTGCAAAGTCTCTGTGGGAGATGGACTGGGAAATGGGGGAGGAACTGGAATGTAGATGGGAAATGAGGACAGGGCTTCCCGATTCTTCTTTTGCAATAAGGATGCAATGTTTTGGTATTGAGTTTTGAAAACTTAAGAACAAAGATGAAAAGGTTTATGCAGCCAATTCATTTCTAATTTAAATATTAAAATGTGGATTACATTTATGTGCTACAACAGACACACATCATTTAGATTCACAAAAATGTTTGTAGCACATCACTTCCACTAAATATAACCATGACAGCTCCAATTGGAAAAGGTTGCTTCAATCACACTATCAACCGGAGTGTGAGTGAGCTCAGGTTGTGGGAAACACCAAAGTGGCACCCTGTGCTGCTGTGAACCCTGAGGGGAATGTGGGTGGTGATAAATCAATTTTAAAAAGGAGATGGTTGATAAGGTCCCTAGCCAAGGGCCTAGAGATGCCTGGGATGTGAGACATGCAGTGACAGAAACATTTAGGAACTGGAAGCACTTGCGGAACCATTTATTTTTCTCACAGTAATGTCTTTTAGTAATGGTGAGAACTGAACCTCAATTTCCACCGTTTGCTGTGTGTCGGCTCCGTGTTCCGCCGTCCATCAATACCCACCAGGTTCGGATTTGTTGCGGAACGGCTGCGGCCATGACTGACAGCCGAAGTCTCGAGGACCCAGGAGATCTCGCGATTTTATTTAGAATAGAACCAAAAAACCAAGAAGTTTGTTTCCATCCAGATATGTATTGTGCCACTGAGCTGGTTAACAAATATTTCCATAGCCTCAAAAGAAGCCCCACATACAATGCAGCATTTCAGCTATTGACCTGTGTGACCATATATATGCAGGCACACATTGAGCTTGCTTTACCTGGGAATTACAGGGAATTAAGGTAAAGAGGATCTGACTGAGATCTTGTCAGTTGAATCACATAACATTGGCAAACACCGGCTGCTCTGTGTGCATTTCCGTGACAAGTAAATGATAGAACAGCATCAATATGTCCACGAACGCAGCATGTTCAAACCATAATAGCAAGTGAATGGAAGTTGTGTTAATCCAATATTGTATGTCACCAGGCTCATAAGTTAATGTTAATGTTATGTTGGGTAAAAATGAAATACTATACAGTCTAGATGTAAATGAACTCTAACCCAGCCCTGCGGACTGCTGAATGCAGATTCGATAATAGAGGGTTGTGTTGCTTGAGGCAAAATTGAGTCATAAAAGCTGGGTTGACTGTTGTCTTCTCCATGTGAATCTAACAATGCACATACACTGTAGAAGGCCCTGACATCTGACATTGCACCTCTTTGTACTATTCTGTTTTTAAATCAAGCCATGATGTCACCAACGGTGCTACACAACGAAGCCAGTCAGCAGCCGCAAACAGGGAGTCTTTCCAAGGAGTATAAAAAAAAAAAAAAAAAAACTTGTATGAAAGATTTGTTAGCTGTGTCAATGCTGACAAGCTTGTTGTGTAAAACAAACTGAGATCCTTGACAGATAATTTCAGGCCAAGCAGAGGACTTCTATTGGCAAATGTCAAAAGCAAAATCTTTCGCTAAAAACAACTCACCTGACAATTGTCCACTCATCAATGCACTACTGCCCTGGTATCAAAGTTAATGTGTCTGGGTCTCACAAATCACAAAAAAATAGCACTAGTGGTATTTATCTAGCCAAGCTGATTGTTTTGGTTTTAGTTGTGGACGTTCTGAGATATCCATGTCTGATTTCTCCAACCAACCCTGTACAACAGGTTTGAATAGAAAAGTGTTCGAGGTGCTGAAAGCGTTGGAAAATGAAAGCCAAGAGACAATGTCATGTTATGTCAATGTTATTTTTCAAAGACCTTATGGTGCCAATGTGAGGAAATCTGTTTCTGTGAGTGTGTAATTAGGATGACTTGACCCTATCATACAGTTTATGTGGCATGTCGTTGTGTTTTTCTTTTCCAATGGCTAAACTGCACAGTACCAGTCTCTAGCAATAAGTGATCGCAAAGTGGGGAATGAAAGGCAACAATTCACTATATGAATGCTTCACATTAGCCTTAATAACCAAACGGTGTGACACGTGCCACCTGTATATCCCTTTAATTGAACGCCTGGTTGGCAGGAAGGCCCAGCAGCTGACACAACTTTTAATTTAACGTTACCCGTATGAGGACAAGTCAGCGTCCACATCCCACAACAGAGTAACGTTAGAGGCCCGGTGTTTGGTGGGGGAATGGGCTCAAACAAACAAATTCAACAATCAAAATACATATCATTTACGAATATAAGCTCAGATACACAAATGAAACAAGCTGCTGAACACTCAGTAAAGCTAGCTAACTAGCCGGCTAACCTCTTTGACTGGGGGGAATTTCTTCTTGCACTCCATGGACAGAGACCGCAGGTCCGTCTGCATGTTCTCCAGCAATTTCTTCACCGCTTCTGGACTGCTGGTCGACATCTTTGACGGGGTCTTCGACAAAAATCTCAAGTAACTTCACACGATAAGGAATGCGGGAGCGCAGTCGCCCCCCACCCATCCACAGCGGGAATGTAGTCCGTTGCTACTTTACACGGCTCCCTTGGAAAAGAAAAGAAAAACGCCGCGGTCCATTGATACACTATCCCACTTCTGTGCTTTGAGTGTCCGTGCGCAGGAGAGCAACGATGACACCGGCATACGTTCCTCTTCTTCAAAGCCCGTTGACATTAGCTTCGTAAAGTAGCATCACTCCCCTTTATTTCCAGTTATTATGGCTGCTCATTAATCGAATATGTTTGTCAAATTGAGCAGTCTACCATCAACGGCCGACAGCTCCACTTCCCTTCCCACAATGCTTCGGTGGACAGTGACACGTCATTTGGACTTCCGTAAACACTGACAACAGATTCAGAATGTTGACTACAGCGACCCCTGCTGGGGAAGCTTGATACAGACAGGCACTTCACTTCCGTTATGTCGACAGGCACCACCTAAAGGCTAGAAAAGAATTGCAGCAGCAGAATTAGATGGTTTAAAAAATATATATGTTATTGTTTCAATTATACAGTGGTAGAGTGTAACTTACTTGAGTATTTTAGGTACAATTTTGATGTAGACCTGTGTGTACTTTAGTGGAGTAATACAATGTTCTACTTCTTACTATTACATTTTGCAGAGGAACATTTTTGTATGTTTTCCGCCACTACAGTTAACTGGCTGCTGCTGTTGGTAGTTATTGGGTCTATATCTATAAAAATGATAAATTGTGAAGGTTAAATGGCCCAAGAGTTTACATAGTAGTTAAACTGAGCTTCAACCTGGGGGTGGCAGTAGCTCAGTCCATAGGGAGTTGGGTTGGGAATTGTGTGGACACAGAGTGGGAATTGTAATTTTCCCATTAGGGATTAATAAACAGATTAAAATTAAAATTAAAATTAAATTAAATTAACCAACATTTAAATGCTGTTTACATGTATCAGAATATACAATTCTAAAATATGTAATAATATAACACTAACAGTGGTTATTTTTGCTTCAGATAGTATAAGTACAGTTGGAGATAGGGGTACTTCTGCACTTTTACCAAATCACATTTTGAATGCAGGACTCTTACTTATCATTGAATATTCTTACACTGTGGTATTGTTCCTTAACCTTTGGTAAATCCCCTCATTATTTGTTAAATACATAACTGATACAAAAACTTAGACATTAGATTGACATGATCTAGAAAATATTGAAAAGTAAAAACACAGTTTATAATTCACATGCATTCAGAATTCCAGTATACTTAGAGATTTATTTTAAGGTTAATAATCCATTCCCTGAGGCTGCACAGTGACTGCACTATAGGTAACTGATTCTTTTCAGATTTCTTTCACAGTTTTCAGAAAGGAATATGTTAATCCTTATTTTTATTTTTATTCTTAATACAATAAACAATTCGGTTTTCAGTATTCAACATGTAAGTGCTTGTCATCTCACAATAAGCCCACCTCCACCTGTTGCTTTTTGTTGGATGCCGGAGTTTTGTGTTGTCTAGCTGAAGAAACAGCTTGTGTCCTAAGGGACTACAAACCTTTTAATACTGGTAATACTACTTTACTAAATGTCAAATTGAGACATTTTAAAATTAGCCCCACGTTGTTAATCTTGTCAGAAAATTAAAGGGGACTAGGAATACCCCAAGCAATTCACAGTATTTCTGGAGATTTTCAGTACTTTGAGATGAGAAGAAATGACAGATTAAAGCTTATTTGTATAAGTCAAACCATTTCCCCAGCATCACTGACTGTAAATAACCCCTTGGACAAGCCATTTAGATTTTGGGTATATAGCTGAACACTTACTTTATTCCAGCATCCTACATATGGAGGATGTGAAATGACACCCAAAACAGATTGCTGATTTGAAGGTGTGAGGGACAAGGAACTAAATTATCCATAAATGTAGAGCCTATGGTTGTTGTTTTTGACATTAAAAGTGCTTCTTTTTATTCTAACTAGTGTCTACTAACTAGTGTGATGGACCTTAAGAGTATGAAGTCATTGAATGATGAACTGCATGTCCTACAAAATATAAAAATAAATGTCAAGAGAAATGTTTCAAATGCAGGTATTTTTTATTCAGTCATAAAAAATAATTTTAGCATATAAAAGTTATGTAAATTATTCCCTATCAGGAATCAATCATTTCAACATCTAAAGAAACACATGCTCAAGTTCATTATTAAACAGCAAAAAAAAGAGATGTCAGGAGAGATGTTCATTTTGGAATGAAGCCCTTCAACCAACTGCCCTGTTTATATTATCTAAATGGCACAACTGCCTCCTTCAGGTACTTTACTTTTTAATTTCATACAAATCAATGCATTAGAGATAAGGCAAAAACGACTACATTAAAATCATGTCAATAATCAAAAGATTGAAAAAAAGCATGTAACATTTTCATGTAACTCTGCAATGCTCAGCAAAACAAATAAAAAACATATTGAATAAATGAACATTGTAACATCGTTCTGAAAAAAACAACAACAACAAAGCTTAATTGAGTTGAGATCTGGTTAGTTCAGCTAAATATACATCTTAACTATTACTGTACTACTAACTGTACTCCTAACTGTGCTTTTGTAGGATTCTTTGTAATGAGAAAATTTTACATCCTGAGATGATAACTTTCTACAATACAGCAAAAACTTTTATACGCTTGAACACTGTATACAGAAGTGCATTTAAACACACACACACACACACACACACACACACACACACACACACACACACACACACACACACACACACACACACACACACACACACACACACACACAGAGCTTGTATTCATGTGACTCCTTTTGTGCTCCATTTGCAGCAGATAGCTGATAGAATCAATAAAGTAACTGTAATGTCATGTCATGAACATTAGAGATGTCCATAACAGAAAAACAAATGCTTCCTTAGAAAGCAGACACGATTAATGTAAATTCTCAGCCACTGTGTTACAACAATGGCTACATTGTTTCAAGTGTACATGTTACTCTGCCACTAGCAAATTAGATGGTAACCAACTTATGTAACTCTTTCAAGGGGCTGTACTCAATATTCAAAACATCAATATAAAACTAAAGAACTGTTTGCTGTGTAAAGATATAGTATATGGCATCCTGAACAGAGGATGAAGTCACTGTTCCTCTGTGTGTGTTGTAATCTGAGCTTCTCTGTTCAGTGTTTTGATAGCCGGTCCGGCTGCAAGTGCATGTTAGTACATGTGAGTGCCTTGTGTGTGTCGGTAACAGATGCAGAGGGTTGTGATAAAACGCTGGTATTTAACAAGTAAGAGAACAGTCTGTGAGAGCCTTATGGACTCAATCCAAGACCAGTTTGTTTCTGAATATCTGGTACAGCCCCTTTAAGTAAGAATGCTGATGGCATTATACTGAAGGTGGTGTACAACAGAGGAAGCTCCAGCAGCAGATCAGCAGTTACAGAGTAGGGGACTGCACCGTGTCTGTATGCCACCCTGTCTGGTGAGGTATCGCAGAGAGAGTTGGGATGGGGCCAGACAGAGTGTCAAAGCTGAGGAGTGACCTTTGACCCCTACAAGGCTCTGATTCCAAACCTCAAGTCTCTAGCAATGAGACTCTTTTTCATCAACAGGGAAGTAGCCGTCCTTAGTGGGAGGTGATTTCTGATGGAGGCTGTCGCGGTCTGCTGCGAAGATGGCCAGCAGCTTCTCCTGCTCCAGTTTTGTTTTCGGTAAATCAGTGGAAGGAGTGGTCAAGAGAACAAGGCGCTGTAAATGAAAAATGTATAAAATTAAGAAAAATTTGCTAGGCCAATTGTCATTGATACAGTGTTTAAAAATGGTGAATTTTTAAACCAAATATTTAATATTTTGGAACTGACATCTGAGTCTTACCAGTAACATTATTAAAGAGATTTTTCAACATCAGTAATGCGATAGCTTACATGGCAAAAAAACAGAAAGCCAGGAACATTGTGTTTATGGGTAATCACCTTAATATCTAGACCACAATAATGTGGTAAGTAATACACATAATATCATATTATTTTTCTTATAATAATACAACATAACTTTCATATTTAGGCTTTATTAAAAAACTAAAAACAAGACATAACTCTAATAACTGTTACCTAAATTATTACTTGTGTATTTGACCCCTTAGGGCAGTGAAACTTGCACACAATATTGACACATTATGGCCTTATAAAGTTGTTATTGTGCATATGTTAGTACATGTGTTAGTGAATATGTTAGTTCTGCAAATATGTAGCAACAATAGCATTCTTTTGGAGTTTCTGTTTCTGTCCATCTGTCAGTTCAATATTCAGCCATCATCACTAACATTTTAGTTCTGTTTTAGTCTTCATCAACTCCGGAGGGAAATGTCTGGCTCTTTAGCAGATAAATGTTCCACCGTGTTCATCTAGTTGCTAACTCAGTTTTTCTGCTATTTGGTCCTGGGCAGGTAGTGTTTATCAGAGCTTTGAAAAAGGTTGCCTGCTGGAAACAAGGTCAATGAGAGCGGTGACACTGAACCAAACAGTAAAGTTGTGAAAACAAAACAATGAGCTGAAAGATGCATAAACGCTCAATACTAGCAGCTGCACGGTTGGGTGCCAATTCTCTGTGGGTTCATTACTAAGATCAACCCCTTTCACATTCACCTGATCATGTGATCCATTTTCAATACAAAAGAATTGATGAGAGCAGCCTTAACACAATTCATGTCCCAAATATATGTAAACTAATTTCTTTTCATGGTTCATTCTTTTAAAATGACAAATGGCAAAGCCAGTTATTTATTTGCACTTAAAAAGGACAGTTTATAGGTAAAACGTACCTCTCTCAGTGTTCCAGGGGTGTAGTACAGTTTCATTGCTACCCAAAGAGGGATACACAGCATGGAGGACAGGGCCAGTACCCAGCCAATTCCATATCCCCACCATGGATATACATATTCATTGTTGTACTTCAGAGGTGAGTACTTGATCAAGGCGAAAGCAAAGGTTCCCTGAAAACAGACACGGAGAGATATATGTCAGGGTTCTGGATGGGTGTTGGCTATGTTACATACTTTATATTTTAAATGATAATAGTCCATCCTTAACCTCAATTCCTTTATTTTTTTTTTAAGACATAGATAAAGTAGGCTTTATTTGACCATTTGTGGTCGTTTGCAATTTAAAATGTATTTTCACTGTTGACCAGCAGAGGCTGCCCTTGCTTTAGGAAGGCAGTGTGAAAGCACACAAGTTGAAAATGAATGTAAGACCCACAATGCATGTTGCAGGAGTGAAGAAAAGCCAGCAATATTTGATGACAGGGCTGGGGCGATAGCCAATCATGTCCTCTATGTTGTCATAGAAACGGTCAGCACCTGTAATCGGGGAGAAATGATAGAAATGCAGTGGAGACTTACTTATTGATATTAATGTCAAGACTCACTCTCTATGAACCGCAGAAATGTTAAAGGAAACAGGTTAATTATGTTCATGATTGGCAGAAATGACTGCTGAGCAACCACAAGATATGCTTTAAAACAGTAGGCTACTCTGATTTTATTGAATGTTCTAAATATCATTTATTTACCAAATAAACCGAGGAGATGAAACAACACTCAAAACACTCATGGCTCGAATGAGTGAGCCCAAGAAAAAAGTGGATTCTCAGCGATTGGCCGAATGTAGAGGGCAGTGTGGACTGGGATGAATAGTGCTTAATCAGAATAAAGCCTTTGTAGTTTAAATCCCCTCTTTTATGCATTCCCAACTCCTTAACATACTCACCATAAATCCAAGCAATGCAAACAGTCTCAAAAATAGCCACGAAGAGCAGGCAGACCCCACTGGCTGCATAGTAGTCAAAGAGCTGGAAGATGTACATGCCACCCTGTGAAGACAGACATGGGTTTAAAACTAGGTATAACTACCAAAAGAAAACCTCCAAGCTGTCCTACAATGAGGAAAAACTAAGACTGCATTAGCCACTCATTCATTTTCTGTTCAATTCTACAAAGTGTAATGCAGCAATTATTTTGTGAAGAAGATAATCAAACAAGTTAAAGAAACAATTGGCTGGGCAGGAAAGGAGTATCTGCTGTTTGTGTAGACTAAAGGCTGTTAACCAGAAGCTGTAATAAGTAAAAATGGGCAGTTTCATTTTAAAATACTGCAAGTGTGGCGTGCTTAAAAATCTAGAAGACAAGAAAGTCTTCACTGACACACAAAAGGTCTTTAACAAGCCACCATTTAATATCCTCTTTATTATCTTAGAGATGGTTATTTTAAATGTAGGTATTTTTACTATGATTGTCCAATATTATGTTGAAAATTTCTAAACATTAATTCGGAAATCCGGTTTAAATGAAACAGGGTTTGCATATAAGCTCTGGATGTAGAGTTACTCTCCTTTGAGCAAGATTACATGTTCATTCTGTAAACGTGTTGTGTAAAAACATTATGAAGTGAGTTCCCTGAGACCAACCTCTGTCAGCATGATGAGCCCCAGGAGGAAGGACACCACGGCCACTGCCAGGATAAGGAGTTCTCTGCGGTTTTTACGTCGGAAGGTGGCGGGATACATGTCCACCATGGCTGTCACTAGGCTCTCCACACACACAAACTAATAAAGAAAACAACAAGAACTATGAGACTTTGTACGTACAATGCCAGTCAAAGGTTGGACACGCGTTCTCATTCACTTCTATGGTACTGTCAGTATATATGAGTGTATATATTTGCTTGTGCATGGTTGCATGCAAACACAAATTATGCAGATATGTACACATAAATAATCTATGGTGCTTTACATCTTTGTTTGACACTGTAATACTGAATGTCTCTTTCTCTGTCTGTGTATGTGTGTGTGTGTGTGTGGTGCATATGTTAGTCTCACTTGACTGTCCAGTCCCAGAAAGACAATCATGATGAAGAAGCAGCAGGCCCATAGAGGGGAGAAAGGCATCATGGACACAGCACGAGGATAGGCTATGAACGCCAAGCCTGGACCTGAGTTGGAACAGAATTTTCATGTTATTTTTAACTAAAATTACCATTATTGGTCATCCATGCGCATGTGAATGCAATGAAAGGATGTCATCAATATCAATAAAACCATAGAGGCCATTGAGAGGCTGAAGGAAATTCATCAATTCAAGTCGGAAGACCATGTCTCGGATAAAGTACCTTACACTGTTTTTTATAAATAATAAAAGAAAAACCAACCAGATTCAGCCACTTCAGAGATGGGCACGTTCTGCTCGTAGGACATGAAGCCCAGAATGGAGAAGATGGCAAACCCTGCAATAAAACTGGTACCACTGTTCAGGAAACAGAGGGACAGGCAATCCCTGGAAATAACACAAAGAGGAGCATGTAATGATTAGAAACTGCATGCGTGTTGATTATTGTCTAGACTAGAGATTTGATTCCCTTTTATACAAAGGTAGAATGTCAATCGTCAACAATTATGGGTGTGATCATAGTAATTTAAGACGGAATGGTCAGGTAGAGTTGTGTGGTTAATCATAATGCCCAGCGTGTTCTCATTGCAGTCCTTACTTGTAGCAGTTGTTGTTGTATTTGTTGTAGCTTCCAAGAGCAGTGAGGCAACCCAGGCAGATGGCATAGGAGAAGAATATCTGAGTCCCAGCATCCATCCATACCTTAGGACAGAATACAAACAAGA
Source organism: Etheostoma spectabile (assembly GCF_008692095.1). NCBI lineage: Eukaryota > Metazoa > Chordata > Actinopteri > Perciformes > Percidae > Etheostoma > Etheostoma spectabile. The sequence goes on from NC_045740.1 coordinate 1,947,012, forward strand.
TAATCAGACAGAGAAAATATATTTAAAGGCACAAAATAACAATAATTGAAAAACATACATAAACTAAAATAACTTTTTTGTTTCAGTTTTTTGTCATGTTTTTTGTTATGTTGGGAGGGAGCTAGGGGAACTTATACTAATGTAAAAAAAACTCCTAGCATCCTTAATAACTGAGCTGTCAGAGTATCAGTTCTCACATACAGAATAATTACTAAACATAACTGAACCATCAGCTGATCATGACAAAACATACAAAGAATAACCCTAACTGTACATTTTCATTCTAGCCTGGATACTTACAACAGATTAATACAAAAAAGGGATGTACACTCCCAGAAGACTTGGTTCACTTTGCTATGTGGAAACGGATTGAAAACCCATACACATGATAAGTGACTCTGTGTGCTTTTAGTGAAAATAACAAGGAATGTGTATCCTACCAGTGTACATACTGACAAGGACCATTTCATTACAATGTAAAGGTAATATGAATAAACACCAAAATTATTACTTCATCAAGTGTCTGGGACTGCTCTCCTCACACAGCCATGGGAGGCTGTGTGAGGAGAGCAGGTATGGGAACCCTGCATATTAAAAGTTATTGCCACTCCCACCATCCTAGCTCTTTTTAAAAACACCGTCTGACAACCAATGTGTCTATTAAATCCCGAAGCTCTTTACCCCAAAACTCACCCTCTTAACCCCTTTATCCTGACATTACCCATCCAGCAAACCCTATTTATTCATTCCTGTTTCTCAGAGGCATAAAGTGCAGCACTTTTTTTACCCTCTCTTTGAACACTCACTCACACTTCAAAATTCAAATGAGGTTTGTCTTTATACTTGCAATTCTGGTAAAGTGCTCCTAGGGCACTGGGGCATGTTTTAGATAGCTGGCAGCAAGCCTTGAAGATCTGATTGACTGGGGGTCCAAACAACAACATAAGCTCTGGACACAACATGACACAAAGGCAGGTATTCTCAGGGCACCAGCTCCACCAGCCTAGCTTGTCTTGGCCTGCACACACAGGGCTTGTATTCATCCCCAGAGCCCTGAGAGGGATTTAAGTGGGCCCCTCTTTTAAATTTTCACACTGGTTGCAATCTGACGGCAAGGAATGACATAATTGTTAAGTCCCTGTTACCACCACCATTCCCAATCCACTCTCTTCCATTTGGAATGGAATATGTCCTTGCCATTCTGCTGGACACATTTTTAAATGATACTGTCCCCTAAAGACAAATTGGTGGCAGCACGGTTTGTAAAAAGAAATTGTAAAGGAAGCTATGTTTGTGTTCAGTACAAAAGTATGAAGTTATGTCACAGGAGTGAATGAAAAAACCTGCAGTAACACTTTTTGGTCATTAAGAGGCAGTGGAAACAAGCTATGGACAGAACACTGGTACTTATCACCATTCAAGTTGGTATGGCAAACCTGGTAGCAAACTGTTGCCTAGTTGACAACTTATGTCCAATAGTCACTCCCTTCATAGCAATTCTTGAAAGGATTTACAAGGACCCCATTTAACGACAAGGCATCTTTTCTGAGCAATCAAATTCAGTCAAGATGTATAAACAAAACTTTCAAGCAAAAAAAAAAACTAGCTCAAATTCTGTGCAATGTGTTGTTAATAAAACGTTTTCAATGCCTTAACTGCCAACACAACCAATAAAAAATATTCCAGAAATAGAAACTTCCTCCACGTAGATGGTCCTGATTCAACCAGCAACTTTTGGGACGATGGTCAGCCACTGTATCTCTAGATCACAGTTACATTCGACAACTGTTCTGCTGGGCTTGCAGATGTTACCTGTTTTTGTTTGTGTTTCTGTCTGAAAAGCAGACTACCTGTGGGTCAGACAGCCGTCCCAGGTCGGGGTAGAGGTAGAAGTGGATTCCCCTGGAGGCTCCAGGCAGGGTAACCCCTCTGATCAGCAGGACCACCAGCATAGCATAGGGGAAGGTTGCTGTGAAGTAAACAACCTGCAGGGAAAAAGCAGTACTTCCTAATCAGACATGCAAGTCGACATGACTTGTGTTCAGGCTACATGTTATATTGTGTTAAATCTGTCAACATCTGACATTTAAAGGTTTCTGCACAAATAAAAGCTTTCTTATTTTTGATTTTGTGATTGTGCATAATATATTTCTTCTGCTTCTGTAAATGCTGCAGAATACTATCTACTAATACTCTCTTAATCCTGTAGTGAATGAAGGAGAAGGTTCACCCTGCCAGTAGACTTGACTCCCTTCCAGATGCAGAAGTAGCAGATGACCCACGCAACGGCCAGACAGATTACTAGGTCCCCATTCAGAGAGCCAATGTGATCAATACCTGAAGAAATTCTCAGCACTCTTCGCCTGGGGCAAGGACACAAACATTAGATTTTTTTGAAGTTTTAGAATTTATTATACATCACAATCATAGTATTTATTAAGTTTAAGTTACTTGGTTGCATATTCTGTAACCTGTTGGCACCTACAAGGCCATTTGAGGACATGGACAAACAAAAAGGCACTTACTCCCAGAACTCAATGACAGGAGAGGTGGTGTTCTCATGGTGATTGATGGAGCTATTCCCCCTCTGAAATGCCATACAGGAATCTTGAATGAAAAGAAAGACAGAAAGACATTCAATGCTGTGAAGAAATCCAAGCTTTCTCTAAGGTTTCCAAGTTACACACAGGCAAGTGAAACAATGCTACCACTGAGGCGGAGGAGTGAAATGGTGCAGGAACTTTCACTTCCTTAGGATACAATAAAACTATAAATTAATGAAATGTTGAAGGAAAACGCCAGGGAAAAACAAACATCAAATACTGTATGTACATAAATACAGTGGGCTCGAAGGTTTGGGTACCCCAGGTAAAAATTTGTATTAATGTGCA
>NC_045740.1:1949912-1950074 GCF_008692095.1 Etheostoma spectabile
AAGAAAAGACGGAAAAATCTCCAAAAGGCAACAAATGACAGATTAGACATTCGTATAATTTGTCACAAAAAGTTAGATTTTATTTCCATAATTTACACTTTCAAAATTACATCCAGCACACGGACTATTAGCACTGGCGCCCCCCAGGGGTGTGTGCTCTCC
>NC_045740.1:1950084-1950510 GCF_008692095.1 Etheostoma spectabile
TGCTCTTCTCCCTCTAAACCAATGACTGCACCTCAAGAGACCCATCTGTTAAACTCCTGAAATTCGCTGATGACACAACGGTTGTCGGCCTCATCCGGGACGGTGATGAGTTGGCCTACAGACGGGAGGTAGATCAGCTGGCTCTCTGGTCCAGTCAACCTTGAGCTTAACACACTCAAAACTGTGGAGATGATCATGGATTTCAGGAGGAGCCCACCCACTCATCCCCCTATCACCATACTCAACAGCCTTGTGTCTGCTGTGGAATCCTTCAAGTTTCGGGGATCCACTATATCCCAGGACCTAAAGTGGGAGCCCAATACTGACATCATCATCAAAAAGGCCCAGCAGAGGATATACTTCCTGTGCCAGCTTAGGAAGCTCAACCTGCCTGAGGAGCTGCTGATCCACTTCTACACAGCCATC
>NC_045740.1:1950520-1950725 GCF_008692095.1 Etheostoma spectabile
TCCTCTGCACGTCCATCACTGTCTGGTTTGGATCTGCCACCAGAAAGGACAGGAGCAGACTACAAACGGACAGTTTGGACTGCAGAAAAGATCATCTGCGCCAACCTGCCCTCCGTTCATGACTTATACTCTTTCAGAGTCAGGAAACGGGCAGGAAACATCACTGCAGACCCATCTCGTCACAACCTGTTCCAGCTTCTCCCCT
>NC_045740.1:1950735-1951673 GCF_008692095.1 Etheostoma spectabile
CTACAGAGCACTGTACGCCAAAACCCACAGACTCAGGAACAGTTTCTACCCACAAGCTGTCACTCTGATGAACAGCTGACTTCTTACCCACAGTGTCAGGTTAAATTCTATGCAACAACCCAGTACCACTGTCTCTAAACATCACCTGTTTACTGGTTTTACTTATTATTCCACTTATTTAGTATTTACTCATCATTCCCATTCTCATATTTCACTTATTAATTGTTATTTATTCATCATTCTCATTCCCTATTCCAGAGCTGTTTATAATGTATAACGTTCATATTGTAATACAATAACGTAATACTTTTTATCTCAGTAACCTTTGCAATATGCTCCACATTTAAATATTTTTTATTGCACTCTTCATTGCCCTCATGCCTCTATGTTGTTTCTGTTTAGAGTACGTGTATATTAGTGTGTATACATTGTTTGGTTGTTTTGTATGTGTCAGAGCACTGAGAGCAACAATGTTCCAAAGTAAAATTCCTCGTGTGTGTTCTCATACCTGGCAAATAAAACTGATTCTCATTCTGATTCTGATTCTAAAAAATAACAGAAAACAGAAAAAAGTTTGGGCACCCTATAGAGTTTATAGCATGCACCTCCCCCCTTTGGAAAGTTGAGACCTGACAGTGTCATGGATTGTTCTCAATCATCGTCTGGAAAGACCAGGTGATGTCAATATTAAGGTTTTAAATGCCCAGACTCATCTGACCTTGCCCCAACAATCAGCACCATGGGTTCTTTTAAGCAGTTGTCTAGAAAACTGAAACTGAAAATAGTTGATGCTCACAAAGCAGGAGAAGGCTATAAGAAGATAGCTAATCGTTTTCAGATGCCAAAATCTTCTGTTTGGAATGTAATTAAGAAATGGCAGTCATCAGGAACAGTGGTGGTTAAAGCAAGATCTGGAAGACCAAGAAAAATATCAGACA
>NC_045740.1:1951683-1961962 GCF_008692095.1 Etheostoma spectabile
CAGGATTGTGAGAAAAGCAAGTCAAAACCCATGTTTGACTGCACGATCCATTCAGAAAGAACTGGCAGACACTGGAGTTACTAGATTATATACTTGTACAAATATGGTCTTCATGGAAGAGTCATCAGAAGAAAACCTCTTTTACGTCCTCACGACAAAAATCTGCGTTTGAAGTTTGCAAATGAACATATAGACAAGCCTGATGCATTGTGGAAACAAGTTCTGTGGACCGATGAGGTTAAAATACAACTTTTTGGTCTCAATGAGCAAAGGTACGTTTAGAGAAGAAAGGGTACAGAATTTAATGAAAAGAACCTCTGTCCAACTGTCAAGCATGGGGGGGATCAATCATGCATTTGAGGGTGTATTAGAGCCAGTAGCATAGGCAATATTTCATGAGTAGAAGGAAAAATGGATTCAATAAAATGTATGCAAATTTTGGACGCCAACTTGATTCCATCTGTTAAAAGCTGAAGTTAAAGAGAGGATGGCTTCTAATAATGGACAATGATCCCAAACACACCTCAAAATCCACGGTGTATTACATCCAGAGGCGTAGACTGAAGGTTTTGCCATGGCCTTCATAATCTCCTGACCTCAACATAATTGAAAATCTATGGATAGACCTTAAAAGAGCTGTCCATGACAGACAGCCAAGAAATCTCAAAGAACTGGAAGACTTTGGAAGGAAGAATGGGTGAAGATACCTCAAACAAGAATTTGGAGGTGAAAGACTCTTGGCTGACTACAAGAAGCGTTTACAAGCTGTGATACTTGCCAAAAGGGCAGCCATTTTTTTATTCTGTTGTTTAAAGTGTAAATGATGGAAATAAAATCTAACTTATTGTGACGTATTATAAGAATGTCTAATCTGTCATTTGATGCCTTTTGGAGATTTTTCCATCTTTTCTTTTTTTTTATGCACATTAATAAACATTTTTACCTAGGGTGTCCAAACTTCTGAGACCCACTACATATATATATATATATATATATATAGTGTATTGTTTTAGATTAGTTTAAAATAAAGCGTTTATAATGGTGTTAACATGCCAACATGTGCTAGTCAGTTATACGCAGCTGGAGTTGATGGGGATGTCATTAGTTTTAAGGTATTTGGTCATAAAGTATTGATCAAATTAAAAAATTAATCTAATATTGACAATCGGCAATTATAAAAGTTATAACAATACATCCTAAGGGGAAAACAAATATGACGGCAATACATTTAATAGATGTAGAGACATTTTACAAAAAATTAATCAGCTAATGGGAAAACACAAAGAATCGCCAAATGTAACTAGGATTCATCCTCTGTGGACAATGCATGTCTTTGTAAAACCCCATGGCAATCCATCAAGTAGTTGTTGAAATGTTTTAGTGTGGACCAATGTGTTGGACTGGTAGACCACCATTGCCACCCATGTGTGGCTAAAGATGCATAAGCATGCCAAGATGGAGACCTGATTAATGATTACACATCTATTGCTTTTGGTGTAGGGCACTGTGGCTCACCTGTGTTCCAGGTGTTGTTGCAGGAGGCCCAGGGCAGATCCCAGGTGAAAGACTGGGACAAATAGAAGACGGCCCAGGCTAACACAATGATGTAGTAGATGTTAAGCAGAGCAACAATCACCTGGGTGGCATAACCCACTCCTGGAACAGAAAAAAACACCAAGATTATGATTAAACAGTAAAATGCCACCATTATTGTAACTTCTTTTAGCCAAAGAGAAACTTTGTCTCTGCATTATGTCTTTGACAATGCCATGAGAATAAGTTTAATTACCAGTGTGTAACATGAGGCTATATGTTTTATTATATGAATGCTTTAATACAGCCATACATGATGTATTGAGAAACTTGTCTTGCAGAAAAAATGAGCTTGGATTCCATTAAACAAGCACACCTGGTGTCTTAGTGAGCTCACAGTGTTGTATTCAACAGCAGAGAATACCACCAATTCAAATTAACTTGCAACATACTTGTAGCTCCACATGTAAGCAATTAGTGTAGTTTTTCTCAAATGAGAAATAATTTTGAATCAATGACAATAGCTCCATTGCAGCTCCATTCACCAATGACAAAGAGACATAATTTAACCTTGAATTTGCAGCTTCATTAAACCCTTCGCTCACCTCTGCTGCTTTTCTAATTGACTGCACCAGAGTACAGTAAATTAGATGCAGGGTAAACTGTAACAGGCAAGATTTCTTGGTTAAACTCTTTTTCCAACTCACAATTGCACACCTGACTCAACTCTTCACCAGCTGTCATCCTGTATGAGTTATGATTATGGCTGATTACAGACTTATTTGAAGGCAGACAAATTCAACATTAGCCAGCATTGGTTTCTTGCCAGCAGTTACAGCTACAATCATCAGCATGCCACATCTGTGTGGCATTCATACCGGTTGTTTGACACACATGGGTGGACACAAAGTCACACATACAGTATACTGTACAAGTGCAGTGAAAATTATACATGCACATAAACACCTTGTACCGTAAACATCTGACATTTCTTTTTCATCCCACATTGTTGCACAAACATATTTAGATATATCCCATTTGGTGCACAAGCAACTCCTTGTTTTAAACACATGCATACTGTGATCATTAGATCATTTATAATTTACATTCAAAACATCATGAAGATGGATGCTTTCCCAAAAATACACTTAAAAAACATTAGAAACATCTTAATTATGTCAAAAAAGTGTAAAATAAACACATGTGTTAAAACTTGGCTGTGGCTGAGTTTGATCTATTCTGTGCTTTAAACGTGTTTTTAACATGATGAAACATCCATTAAATTATCTCTTTTAAGAAAATAGGCAGATTACCTTCAAACAAGGGGCAGATTTTCCTCCAGCAGGTGACGCCTCCTTCACTGGTGTACTGACCCAGAGCTGTCTCCAGGAAGAAGACCGGGATGCCACAAGCAAACAGGAAGATGAGGTATGGGATGAAGAAGGCACCTGTATGTGCAACATGCAGATTGAATGAACAGTTCATTCAGATGCTTTCAATACGGCCTTAAGCAATGTAAAGTAGGCCTTCTGCTGGTATAAGCAAAGGCCATGATACAGAGTCATGCAAATGCTATGGTGGTAAAGTAAATACGAAATTATCCATACAGCCAAAAGAATCAAACTAGTTCACTTTCTATGGGACATTAAAGATCCAAGATTCTATTGTTTCAGTTTTGTTTTTTGTCAGTGAGCTCTAATGTGTCAGACATTACATGCCAACGTCTGGCCATTTTCCTATTTCCAGTGAACCATGACCCTCATCGATCAATGGATCTGCTTAAAATAGATTACATATTAACCTGTATTATCTCCTGCTAAACTCATTCAAAATGTCCTCTGAGAAGCTTAATTTCGCTGTCACACAATTGAAAGCAAATTTTAATTTGGAATTTCTACAAGCCTTCTGTGGAATAATTTAAGATTTCTTCAACATTAATGACTAAATGCAAAAGCTTTTGTGTTGAAAAGGCCAGAGATAAGTAATTCCAGTACTCACCTCCTCCGTTCTTATAACAAAGGTAGGGAAAACGCCAGACATTCCCCAGACCAATAATTTCTCCAGCCACTGACAGAACAAACTCAATCTTGTTGCCCCACTGACCCCTGTCTGTCATCTTCTCCTCATTACTGGGCACAATGTCCAGGGACCTGTTGTGCCCATTAGAAGGCTCCACCTTGGACGGGTTTTCCATGTCCCCTGTGCCCCCAAAGGGTAAGAGTGGAAGAGAAAACAACTAAAATTACAAAAAAAAAACGGAGCAAAAGACAAAATCATTTTATTTACCCTGAGAGGCACATCTGATTGTTTTGCTTTGTTGTTGTTTCAATGGCAATTGTAAGCAAAATTACAATTGATGACAGTTCAGTGTCATCACTGTCATGCATTGTGTTAATCAAAACTCTTTACATGTGTAAAACAAGAACTTGAGTGTTTTAATAAAAATCCAAATTATAAATATTAACACATTTTGTAAAAGGATAAAAGTATAACAATCACAATATGATTAAATACAAGTGACAATGTCAATGCAATAAAATATTGAATGTCTCCCCTGTCCTTTAGTCAAACAAAACCAATTTGGAAAAAAAAGTTTTTAAAAGTTTGGAAACTACTTTATTTGGTACTTGTATATGTTATTAAAGACTTTTAAATTATTTGAATTAGCACCACTTGCTCAGTAGGCCTAAAATTGTGTCCATTAAGAGGGCTCGGGCTAATTTATACTGCAGCGGCCAGTCTTTTGCACCAATATCCAAACATATTACTCCTGTACATTACCACCTTATTGGCTCCCAGTGAAAAACAGAACTATTTTCAAATGTCACCCAACAGTCCTTAGGGGACTTCACAGTTTGGCTGCAATTGGACCGATCAGGTAAGAATAAAGGAGATCTACTTGGGGATTAAGTGTACTTGAGACTGGAAAGAAGACATTCAGGACCTTGGCTAGTTCTCAAGAATAATTCCCATTGTGTAAGTGATGTTCCAAATATGGCTGTTTGTTTACGTGAGCTATGATTTATGCCACCACTTTTTCTGTATCGGATGAGATCAATATTAACTTGATGTAACGTGGCCGTGTTAGAAGTTAGTCAAGCTCTCGGCCAGACCCTGTTTAGGGGCCAGTGCTGCTGAAAGAATTTCTCTCTGTGGAGGAAACAGACAACTCACTGACTGTGCTCACTCCTGTCAGGTTGCATTAACAGGCCTCTCACCATTCCCTCTGTTTCCCTTTTCCCTCTCTTGTTATTGCAGTTCAAATTCAAACAAATTGTTCATCAGTCTGCAGGAGACTTGCTCAAGCTAATTCAGTTACAAGACTACATGTGGACATCAAACCTCCTTCCCTTTCTTCTTTCACACATCCACACAAACAAACATGTAACATAATGTGTGACCTTGTCTCATGGAAGCAATAAAGCTTCCTGTTTTTTGAGTTCAGATCTGAAAACAACACAGGGGATGGAAATGCCATTTAGCCAAGCCTTGTGTGAAGCCACTTTTAGGAATGTGATCTTCCTGGCAAAGGGCAGAGGTGCAGCACAACTTTGACTTTGAGTGTTGTGTGCATGGGGTTGGAGGTTGGACCCGTTTTAGGAGCCAACCTCTCCAGGACTGGAGCCAAATTGTGGCTTGAGGTAAAAATAGAGCCCCTTGTTTTCAGAATGAACTTGGTGGGAATGAAGGCTTGGTGCAACAAAAGCTGTGGAGCCCCACCACTCTGTGCAGGCAAATGAGAATTCCTCACTGGCCTTGCAGCCAGATCACAGTTTACCTCACTTTTTCACAGTTTCTTTGTAGATGCTGGGAAGCTCAGCACACAAGCCAAATATCTCACTTCAAACACAGTCTTTTAATAGGTGAGACTAAATATTAGCATTATTTATAGTAGCATAGCCAGGCTGAAATAGATTTCGTATGTACATGCTTATAGAACGCAAGAGAAGAGGCACACTGTGAGAAAATATGCCAAGATTGAGAGTGACCTCATTGAGGCACAGTGGAGCTTTATCCCAGGGAACAGCGCCAACTTCACCTCTCTCTGAAAAGCTGTGGACTAGCTGAGTAAGTGACTGACAGACTGACCTGATAAATGATTGAATGAATGTGGGGCTGACATGGTGCAAACAGTTTTTTTATGAACGCACTGTGTAAAAATGGATGCAGTAAATTGTCTTTTTCATTTCAAGCAATCTTCTTCCTTGTCAAAACCTGGAGCCTACATTACCCACAGTGCAACTTGGCTGTTAGATCAATCAGATATTAGTACGGTACTTAGCTTTATTCATGACATAAATACACATAGGCACAAAAGCCCGAGGAGGATGGGAAATAATGGGATCTAATCATGTGCAGCTCCTAGTAACATATTCCCAATGATGCTGACACCCCTACAGTTGGATTATTGTAACTGGATTAGTTACATAAGGTAGGTGGGATTCAATGTCACACATCTACCTGCTCCATAAAGATTTACAATGGCAGCATGGCATGTGAAAAACTAATTCATTTACATCTCCATAACTGTTAGAATTAATACATCTGGTGGGTTTAAAAAAAACAAAATAAAACAAAAGCAATAGCCTAAACTGTGAATAAAAAGGGCATACATTTTTTAATCTATGATTTGTTAGTTTGAAACATGGACTTTTGTTCAATAATCTGCTTAATTTTCCTTCTATATAATGTCTTAAGTGTCAGATGGTGAGCATTCTTTTCGATTGCAAGAAAATATCCGTGATCAAACGATAAAGCTCTGTGAAAAAACAATGTAAAAAAGCTACACATGCTTATTCATTGTTTATGACTACGTATGAATGAAATTGCATACAAGCAACTCTTACAGCACATTTAGTCCCAGTTTGTCTTTTTTTCCTGATGACAGCATGGGACAACATGATTCTCAGCATGGAATGAACTGTGCTGCATTAACGTTTGCTGAATATAAAAACAAAGTTCTAAAAGCCAAGTATTGATTCCCAAAACTGCACACAGTCTTTGCACTGGAGCATGTTAGTTACATTTTAATACTGGAGGCCTTTCATTAACTGGACAAAACAATCAGTGGGTTATTTCTCAAAGAACCTATGACAGAAGTCTTTAAAACAGCAGCCCTCACTGAGCTCTACGGGCAATAAATGCAATAAAATACATGTTTAAGATATCTATGGATATGTTTGTTTTTCTAATAAATATCAATAAGTTTAACTTTTTATCCACATCGGACTGGAAAAGAAATCTAGTCAAATTGTTGATAATCAAAAGGCACTCACCTTTCATAATGTTGTACAATATCAGTTTCAAGAAGAGAGTGGGCCACCAAATACAGGCCTGCTGCTGTTTTATGTTTTACCATGTAACATTCATGGAGGGGCGGAGATCTGAGGAACTGAAAACTTTGGTGCAGCCCGCAGTGAGATTTTCCCTCTGAGTTGCCTCTTCTCTGAAGACCCCCCTCCCTTTATCCAATTCCATTCAGACATCCCCCCCCCCCCCCCCCCCCCCCCCCACACACACACACACACAAGTACAAACACACACACTCACTCCCCACAGCACACTAGAGGTCTGTGCTGTTTCAGCATGGTGGGCTGATTGCGTAACCTTTTGACACACACATTCTCCCAGGGCCTTTCTGTCCATAGAGCAACTGGGGATGGGGGAGAGTCTGGTCACACTTGTATTTTGGTGGCCGCTCAGATTATACAGTAAATGCACAGATGTGAATGGATACGACATGTACAATCATCTCAAATATGTCTAAAGGCTGGTTAGAAAAAGATTTAAAGATCCAGGAATGCATCATCCACAAACCCTGTACATTTTAAATAAATTGTGCGTGAGATTTACAGTAAGAGCCTAAATACTTAAGTGGTCTTTTCTGACTGAGCGTAATTAAAAATAATTCTTGTTTCATGAAGCCTCTGCTCCAAAAATATCCTTAATTCAAACCCCGGAAAAGAGTCTTTATTCCCCCCACAGATCCAGTAGCCCATTCAGAACATTTTCCCACAGCAGGGGTCCATAGTGGCCTTGTTCAAGGCGTTTGTTAGAAGGTCACAATCCAGAGGGTCTTTATGGAGGTGGGGACAGGGGGAGTGATGTGCTCCTGCTTTTCCTGTCTGAAATCTTCCGTGAACTCCCCACCCCCCCACCTCAAATCAAATTATAATTCAGGACACAAACACATTGGCTTTCTATAAAAATGAAGCTGTCTCCCTGACTTTAGTTTTGTGGCAGTTTAGACTTTGAGTGTATGGCGGGCCAATCTGGTTGATCAGTTCAAAATTAACTATGAACCATAAGTCAACAAAGTATTTGATTTTACTGCATGTTCTCACCTACAGTAACTTGGTAAGTTTTAAACCTCGCTGCAATTGTGTGTGGGGCTCTGGCCACATACGTAGGGTACATGATCTAGCAACCCGTCATCACCAATACATCTAATTCCGTTAGATTGTATATTGTCTTTACTTAATTATTAAATGAATAGTTAGACTTTTGGGAAATAAACTCATTCCCTTTTTTGCAGAGAATATCAATCAGTATCAATCATCTGATCTCACTCTTGGCAAGGAAGCCAATAACTCTCTTTTCCAAAATGTCAAACTTCCTCTAAGATAAGATAAGTATGAGCCTAAACAAAATCCCTAATAACTTCCATACTGTATACAGAAAAATATTGGTTCAGCTCTGATTAAAAAATACAACTATTCCGGATGATAGGTACAAAGCAGGTTAAAAAAAAATCCTTTCAGCAATTATTATTCAGTGGTCCTGTCATTTAAAACAAAAGTCTGCTTGGGCAGCTTGTGTTCCTTTCTTCTAAATCTGCTCACCCAGAACCATTGTCATGCTAGCAAATCTCCATGGGGCATAAAAGAAGACAAAACAAGAAAAGGGGGTTCATTACTGAAATGTACAGTATTTCTTCATTCTCTCTGCAGCTTCCTGCTGTTCCATGACTGGACTGTATGTCACAGGTCACTGCTCAGATTGTAGTGTGCCTACTCTAAAGGGTCATGTCTTTTCAGATCAATCTCAAATGTGCTGGTCCAGTTAGATTTGTTTAAGCATCTGGTTTAAGACACACATTTTGGAAAATCAAAGTCATATATTTTTCATATTTACAGCATTTGGATGGATAAATGACCAGATTACAGTAATACAGTAATACTCTTTACTCCACTTTTAGGTTCCTGTAAAATCAAATGATCAGTTGGGGCATATGCAAATATTTACTCAAACCTTTTCCAAGAGGGGCACTGTCAAGTAAGGTATATCCTAAAAAGTAGAAGTTTTTTTTAAACATATCTTAACAGAAGTTAAGCCCCATAACAAAATCCCCACATTTGTAAAACGTTGCCGACTGCTACTTCCTTTCATTTTATGGTGGAAAACGTCTGTCTTTGACAGACAGCCAAGGATTGAATTGGCCACGATGGTTAAAGTAGGTAAGAGGTGTGTACACAAAGAACACAGTGTGTCCACACTGTGACGATAGATTCAGTCAAATAAAACTTATATAGGCTACCCCGTCTGACTAAACAACACAGAAAGAGAGCTCTTAACAGACTTAACTTAAAGGCTGATGGGCAGTTTCCAGCTGTTGGCTCCATCCATGTAATGCTTTTAAAAGCTTGTGGAGCATGATTAAAACTGTTACAGCATCGGCTGTAACAGTTTTAATCATGCTCCACAAGAATAATCACATTTAATAACTACGCAAAAAAGGTTCAGTCAGAATTGTATTTTGCTTTACTTTTTTTTCCTATGAAAAATTTTCTGATATGTGTACTTATCCATACATGATACTGACAGACTAAGGCTGACAATCACTTCAAAAAATTTGAAATCACAAAATGGACAACAACCAAGTTACATTATTAGAATTACGTGCTTACTTAATTCCAAAAAGGTGCTCCAATGTTTTCCATTCTCCAACAGAATGTACCTTTGGAACATTGGAGGAATGGTTGCTGATAATGGGCAATTTAGATATTGCATTAAAGTTCAGCCACCCACTCAGATCAGCTGGTATTCTGTCCAGTGACCAGTAGTGTAATTTATGCCATCTTTTACTGCAGGATGTCTGAGGTGAATATGTGTTGATCTTTAATAATAGTAAAAATTCATTACATTTATACTGCGTTTAAAAAAAAAAATCATACACACTCAAAGTGCTTTAATAGGATAAATAACCCCCACCCCTCTGGTACGTTAGCACAAAGATGTCTTTCAGCAGATCCTTAAACCCAAATGTCTCTGGTGGGACAAATGTTGTATGAGGTGGTAACATGCTGTGGCATATGTTATTTAGACTTAAAGGGAGACTCTAAATCTTATAATGCTAATTTCAATCTAACTTTGGCCATGTAGGCAGTGCACTTAATATAATAATATAAAAATGATAATTCCACTAATAACACTAATAAGGACACATGTAGGACACTCCAGTGCATTCCCATTCAGAGAGGCCCGATTAGCTTTAAACTGACTAAAACTAATACACTAATATTTGTAGAGCTATGATTCCACTGTTTTGTTGCTGTGAGAGAAAAAGAGGTTTTAGTAAATGTTGTCTAGCAATGATTTATATATGACAGTTGATGATCTTCTTTGTCTTATTTCTCCATGAGCTGTTAGAATAAATGGTTTAGAGGTTTTAGGAGCTTAACAAATCAGCATATTCTGTAACAATCATTGGTCATAAACAAAGAAATTCAATCAACGCGTGACATGT